>NC_058407.1:114945848-115003502 GCF_002201575.2 Neomonachus schauinslandi | reverse complement strand
GGGGGGGGGGGGGGGGGGGAGAATGGACAGGGAGGCGTGTGTAAATGCTGTGGGAAGGAATTTAGATATTATTCCAAGTGCAAAGTGAAACCATTGGAAGGTTCTACAGTAAGGAAGGACCTCAGCCCACCTAAAGAATGGGAATGAACCAGAAGGGAGACAGTGGTGGAGGTGGGAAGAGAAGGTGTGCTTGGACCAGGGCCAGCTTTTTAAATGCCAGCATCCCCCCCCCCCCCCCCCGCAGAAGAAGCCCCAATTATATTCCCAGTGGAGTTCACCAATATCCAGGTATATTTGATGTCCATCTTATGCGGCAGGCTCAAGGCAGGCCTCCTCTCAAGAATATGAGATCTTCCCTTGTGTTGGATTAGAAATAGAAATCATTACCAGGGACATGTTCAGCTACTGAATTACACAGGAAGCATGTGGCCAGTTGGGTGAAACCCCTAATTTGGGGAAGCCACAGCGTGTTACACAGCACGGTGGAATGGACAGAGCTTGGGCCTGCTGCTGAGACCTCTGGTAGACCTAGTTCCGCCCTAGCTAAGGACAGTCGGTTCAGCTATGAAGCCAGCAGGGCTGGGCATCCAGCGTTTCCAATCCTCATGGGGTTTTTTGGTTTACTTAGAAATCAATCCGTGACCTTGGCTGCAGCCAGAGAATTATTTCGCGGAAATTGCTAAACTTGGCTTCAGACCAGTTGCCAGTTTGGGAGATGTTTGTTCATTCATTGATTTTCTCATCTATTATGAACGTAAGAGGGCAGGGGAAGGAATCTATTGAACTCATAGAAACAGAGAGTGGAAGGGTGGTCAGCCAGGGCTGAAGGTTGGGGGAAAAGGGTCAACTTCCAATTAGAAGATGATCACGTTCTGGGGGATCTAATATTAGCACAGCATTGTGATTATAGAGAACACTTCTCAACTCTATACTTGGAAGTTGCCAAGAAAGTAGATCTTAAATGTTTTCACCACAAGAAGGAAATGGCAATTATAGGACATATGATGGGTGTGTTAGCTAACACTACGGTAGTAATCATATTGTAATATATAAGTATATCATCAATCAACATATAGTACCTCTTAAAGTCACACAGTGCTCTGTGTCAATTATGCGTAATGAAGCGATAACAAAGGGTGCCTACTGAAAGCTACAACTTTCCATGCCTCTGGATTCTATTCTAGGAATGCTAAGTACCCATACCATTGTTCTAATCAAGATGCACACACTCTTTCACATTCTCCTTTTATTCCTTTTCACTTTGGGTGACGTCATCATCATAATCGAGGGAAACATTTCGTGAGTGTCTCCTATATGCCGGGCACTGTTTTGGGTGCTTTTCATGCCGGAACTCATTAGCTCCTGATGCATCTTCCCTGGATGGATACCGTTATTATTCCCATGTCCAGATGAGAAGACTAAATGCATGTCCACACAAAGGACACACACCCGCATGGTCCATCCCCCCGACCTGTCACTTTACCTCAGTCTTTTGTGTTAAGGTGCCCCAGTCTCTTTAAAGATATGTAAGCTGTTTCATTTCTTTGTTGTGAAAAATTTTGTAATTGTCTCTTTTGGAGCAAGAGGAAAGGAGCAGGTGTGATGTCCTTGGGATGTAGTTCCCAAAGTGGAATCAATAAGTCCAGAGGGATGAACTTGAGTAGCATGGGCAACGTGCTGCTGGTTTTCTCCTCCGCGAGGGCTGAGCAGGTTCGTGATGCCACCGGCAATGGCACGTGTGTCGTTCCCCACGTCCCTGCTGAGTTTGGTCTCTCTCGTTCTCACGTGGTCCACGGGGCTTTCGGTGCCATAGCAGCCTTGTACAGTACGCAAAATGTATTAATTTTTCCAGAATCCTAGGAAGTAAGCTACCAGACTGATGGTATTAGCCCCTCCTGTAGACAAGTCCATGGAATTACAGAGAAATCAAGGAGCTCTTTGGGCCAAGGGTAAATAAAAAAGGGAAAACCAGATTTCCTGTGACTTTAGGAATATTGGGTTTATGGTGGATATAAGAGGACAGAAGAAGCCTCCCATTTTGAAGACATACCATGTGTCTATATAGTAGATTATCATTTTGCACACATAATCCTGTAAGGAAAATGTGAGCCACACCGCTAGTAGGAGTACGGCTAGTCCCGCCAGTTTCCGAGCCTGTGTTCTTTCTATCATGACAGGATACATGAAATTCACATCAAATTTGCATTAATAAGATTTCATCTTACAATATACTTGACCTAAGGCAGATCTGGGAGGAGAGAGGGGGAAGGGCGATGTGCGTAGAAAGGAGTGAGGTTGTGCAGACTCGTCTGGGCATGCTGGGAGCAGAACGCGAGCGCCTCCCGTGTGGGTGTGGAGAGCACCTCCCAGCTCCCGTGCATCTCGTCTGAAGGGGAACTCGTTTCACACTCAGGGTTCCCACCCACTGAATTCAGCTCCGTCCTTAGATTTCAGGGCCCCTGCCTCCAGACCTCAGCCCATTGCCGCCAGCCTCAGCTTTTCCACTTGCTGACACTCCCAGGTGAGGACAGGAGGCTGGCTGAGGCTCCCCCTGCCCATTCTGCTCAGGGAAATAATAATCACAGTTACCTGCATTGGCCAGGTTCTCCGTGTGCAACTGGGATGAGCAGTTCACAGGTGTTAGTTCCATTGGCCTACATAATAGCCCATTGACCCACTTTACAGATAAGGAAACTGAGAAAGAGGTCACGTTACCTACCCAAGGTCACACCACTAGGAAGTGGATCCTGAGAATAATTTCCAAGATTCTCATTTAAATAATTGAGTGGATAATAGTGCCCCTGGCTAAAATTAGGCCTCCAGAGACAGCAAGTGGGTTAGGGAAGAGCAAGAGAAATAATGACTTTGACCTGCTTATAGAGGAGCCCCGGATCAATGTCAAGGTCTTTGTATGTGCATCTGAAGAGACCTGGATGCTGGAGACAAAGATGTGGGAGACGTTTGCAGTGGTCATAGTAGAAGCGACCTCCCTGGAAAACATGTCCAGTGAGAGAACAAGCTTCCCAGGAAAACACACCAGGATTTAAAGGATTGGCTCAGGGAGAACTGACAAAAGACTGTGTCCAGGATGGAGCAGCAGATAGGTAAAAAGAGAGGAGATAGGAGATTTTAAAATCAACTGAGAAAGAAGAGAGTGAGGGACAAAGCCCGGCCTCACACCAAGGAGATGATGTCATGTCAGCCCCGCATCTGTTGGGTTGACAACTGACCGATGGCCGTCTTACAAAGAGCCAGCCAGTGAATGATGGAGTTAGCAACTAGATGTAGTAGATTAGATGGTGAAGAGATTTGACAAGTGAGTGTAGATTCCATAAAGAAGTTTGGTGGCGAAAGATACTTTGTAAAACCAGTGATCAGCATTCAGCTCTAACAGATGGTATGTTAGACTCAGGCCTCTTGTTCACGCGGAAGGTCCGCAAGGTGTCCTGTTGCTCTCACCGTGTGAAGGAGAAAAGGGGAGGGGCGCCTGGGTGGTTCAGTCGTTAAGCGTCTGCCTTAAGCTCAGGTTGTGATCCCAGGGTCCTGGGATCGAGCCCCGCATCGGGCTTCCTGCTCAGCAGGAAGCCTGCTTCTCCCTCTCCCACTCCCGCTGCTTGTGTTCCCTCTCTCGCTGTGTCTCTATCTGTCAAATAAATAAAATCTTAAAAAAAAAAAAGAAGGGATATAGAAGAAATATGTGCCTTTCTTTGGCTGAAGAATAGCAGAACAGTTCTTAATACCAAATGGGAGGTAGCTAGTGAGCCCTGTGTAATTTTCCTTGGAGAAATACCTCGATGGTCTCATTTGTGGTGCACCTGATGTCGTATGGTGTCGGTGCGTGCGTGTGTGCGAGCATGCATGTGTGTTGGCGTGCACGTCCGCGTGTGTCTCTGCCTGTGGGCGTGAAGCGATGCTAAAGTGGCCTGACTGATTCTGAGAGGAAAACTTTCAATTCATTGTGACCGCCTTCGGAATCCTTGATCTCGAAGGTGCTTGTTAATTTTGACATGCTGCAGTTACTGGGAATGTTACTGGATGTTCTCTTACTGAATACCTTCACAGTTGGAGAATATTCTTTGAGACCATTGCAGAGATGGCAAATCTTGCTCTTCTGGGGGTGATTTCAAATTCAGGGGAAACAGCCAAATGTTGGTCAGAGCCGTGCCCTGTGATGATAGGAGTGGCCAGTTAGCTCGTACAAATAACAAACAGCTCTTTGTCTGCCCTGCTGGGGTCCCTTTGGAAATCCTTAAAATGCTTTCGGTTCTGTTCTCCTGACTGCCCCATGGGGGCCGTGAGAGGGCTGGGAAGCTGGTTCTCGGAGGGTGAGGAACTTGGTGTACCATCGGCGCCCATCGACATTGCTGGGAGCCCGCAAGAGGACAGCTGTGAGCACTCCCTGGCTCGCGGGCATGCCAGCTAGCCCCTGGCAGCAGGTCCACTGAGGCTGGCTGGGCTGTGTGCGCAGGGGAAGGATTTCCCTGGGTGCTGAGCCCAGATGGAAAGAGAGGCCACTGTGCGTCTCCACTTCAGAGTGTGCAAAGCAGCCACGGGGTTCAGTCCTGGAAGGCCTGCCCACCCTATTGCAAACCTTCCACTTTGTCCTTTACAGAAAAGAGAGCTAACCAGAAGAGGGTGTGTGCTTGTGTGTGTGTAATGTAAATTCAGAGTCTACTCTGGAGGCCTCTTCCAGAGAACTCCATTGTCGTATAAAGACAGCGGCACTTCCTTTTGATACCTGTACCTTGCCGATCCTGTAAGTGCTACCTGGGATCTTTTGGAGGCATTTTCTGAAGCATACTGGGTCAAATCAGGCCCTTCCCGGATGGACTTAGGAAATCCATGAGGCTTGCTTAAGTTGGACCCAAGGAGCACAAGTTTATGGCAGCTAGAAAACTATTTAGGAAGAGTTTCTTTCTGCTGCCTTTTTTGATTCCTCTCCTAGAGAGTTTTTGAACCATGCTTGATTTTCTCACTAAAGGAGATGTGAGCAGAAGTCCTGCTTCCTTTGGTCTGAAAACCCGAAGGGATTCATGAGAGTACCCCATTCTTATTACTTTCCCCTCGGTGACTGGGCTGAATCTGCCCAGAACTAAGTGCATGTTCTCCGGATACATCGCCTGCAGGAAGTTGTCATGGAAGCACCCTGTGTTAGGTCCCAGACTTAAAGAATTTATTTTTCTATTAAAGAATTACAGATATTCGAAGTGCAGATTTAACAATGCAAAAAGTAGTAATATAAACATATAAAACTTGGGGTGCTTGGGTGGCTTAATCAGTTGGGCAACCAACTCTTGATCTTAGCTCATATCTCGATCTCATGGTCATGAGTTCAAGCCCTGCAATGGGCTCCATGCCCAGTGTGGAGCCTACTTGAAGAAAAAAAAAAAATATGTATATATATATATATATATATATATATATATATATATATATATATGGTGGTATTTCATGAGTGAGCAGAAAATACCACCAGCTAGAAAGAATGCTAACACTTTGTTATATATACATCTAATCTTTTCTCTGTGCAAACTTGGATAGATAGATAGATAGATAGATAGATAGATAGATAGATAGATAGATGATAGATAGAAGTTAGCTTCCTTAATGTGGCATACTGCTCTGTGTTCTGCCTTCCACAACATGACATTTACAGACTGCATACTATAACCTTGCATGAATGTTCCATCATTTAAACCCAATTCTTTTCTTTTTTTTTTTTTTTGGCTATTTAGAGGACCAACATAATTAAAAATCTTTTTTCATACTGAAGGAGTTACCAGTAATCTGGATCGGGATGGGACTCAGAGCTTACACTTTCTGGGACACTTAGGTTCTTGGCTACTCTTTTCTCCTAGGAACGCTCCATGTTTCTGGAGGCAAGACTGTTGGCACCCTGGAGTCCTCGGGGCCACCCAGCCAGCCCCTGCCTGCCAGCACCTCGGCTATACACATAAGCCTGCTCGACATGAGGCGGAGTGTGGCTGAACTCAGGCTCCAGCTCCAGCAGATGCGACAGCTCCAGGTACCCACCGAGTTCCGTGTGGACGATGTCCTTTGTCTTAGTTCCCCAGAGTCTGCTTTCTCCCCCCTGTTCACCTCCGCCAACATCCCTAACCCCTCAGCACCTTCCTGGGGCTCTCTCTACCCTTTGTTCCTAAGGGAAAACTGAAGACCTAAAGAGGAGCCCCATAAAGGCATGGTTTCCTCTCTCACGTACATAAAATTGGTCTAGAGCCTTCCACCACAACTTGAGTCGATCTGTAACCACTTCTTGAAGATAGGCATGCTTTTACAAATGAAAAAACCATTAAACATCTGTTTTTTTGGAGGAGAGCTGGAAAGGGAGGAGCCTGTGGAGCATTCCAGTAGCCAGTTAAGACTTCCTGCTTACAAGTGTTTTGGCTCCTTGTCCTCCTCAGTGAGTGTGCGTGAAGGTGTGACAGGCAGCTATGCTGTTTTTGCAAGGAACTATGATGTATTTAGAAATAGGAGTTTAGACTAGAAGATGAATTCATAAGGAAAAGAAGCCATCGTGGAAGATTTGTTGAGAAACACATCTGCATTTTATCTGGAGAGTGTGTTGCATAATATTTTCCTTACTTTTTCCATTGTTGGGGAATATATGAACTGCATGGGAATCAAAAGGGAGGTTTTGAAAATGACCTTTTGTGTCACCAGTCTTGGTGAATCCGTCCCATCAGTCTGATGAAGCAGAAAAATGTATCACGTGGTTCTGGGTATAAGGAGCTGGGGCTATGCATTTCTTTATGAGATCGCTTTATGAGACCTTCATGAGATGCTTCCTGTGTCAGCCTCATGCCCCCTACCTTTGGGGCAGGTTGACCATCAAGGATGAAGTGCTGGCCTAGTCTACACCCGGGCATCTTCCTGACTTCAGGAAGCTCATCATCTAAACAGCATGGCGTCCTCAGCTCCCTTACGGGAGCTGGTAAGGGAGGTGCAGCATGGAAAGGGCTTCCTGCCACAGTTTCTCTTTCCCTTCCGCTCACTCATGGCCTGAGCCCTACATTTTTCACCACCTAATGAAAGCTAAGATGGTGATTTCCTCTTGCCCTCTACGTACCAGAGAACAAACAGAAAGGCAGCAGTTTGAGGGCCCTGCCCTGGGGCCCAACCATGGATTGTGAGGGTCGTCAGAACACACCACACTGCTCAGGGCTCAGGTCCGCAAAGGCTACTGTCTCCCAGGCCACGTCCCAGCTACTTTAGACATCCCATGCAAAGCCATTTCAGTGCTCTTCTGAATCGCGTCATCTCTGACGTTCCCCATCCTTAGGCATTTGCTTCTCCCTGCTTTGCATTTTCAAAGATCCTCTGCAGTGAAGGGAAGCGTACAGATCGGGCTGAGGGTGTGTGCCAGGGTGACAAAGTCCAATGCCCACAGTGTCCAGGCAGCAACTTAACAAGTGAAGGAGGGACAATGGCAGGTTGGCCCTTCTCAAGGACAGTCACCGGTTGGCTCCAGCCAGTTCACAACCCGACAGCATTGGAGCTCAGGGTTTTTCTGGACATAGAGGTTTTATATGAAATTTTTGTATTCTTTCTAAAAAATGTTGGGAAGTAATTTAAAAACCAATGATTTAGTACCCTGCAGGTCAAACGACAAATGTGCTGGCCAGAATGGGTCTGCCCGGTCCCAGGTTCTTCCCTGGGATTTTTGGAGGGTAAGCCCCTTCTCACGCTGCTCCTGCCCATTAGTGCCACCTGCTGGCCATTTGGAAATCATCGCTCCTCACTGGACCCTCACGAGAAAAAGAATTCCTAAATCTCCTTTGTGCTTTCCAAAGTGAGCAGGTGTTGGTATGGGGGGGAGAGATGGAATTGATTTAGCCTAAGTACCAGGCTTCCTTTGAAGTGTGGCACATTCGATACGGAGGCTGATGTGTGTGGCCGTAGCAGCACCCTGGCATTCGGTTTTCTGGCCGGCGAGGGGGTCGGGGAGGTTCCCCACAACCCACCACCCTGGGCAAACCTTGAACTGTGGTGGCTCGGTTTCAGAATCATCGCTCTTCAAGCAGTGCGGGTTCTTCGGTCAAGGTCTGAGAATGCTATCTTAACCACACAGGTTCCTTTATTGCCCCAGGATTGCTCAGCCTCTCTCACTCTGGGGGTATAAAGAACAAAGCCAATGTGCTCTTGAGCTTTGAAATTCATGCAGTTCTAAAAGAGCAGAGGCATAGGGAAAGCTTAAACACTTTGTTTCCCAACTGGTGGTTGTTGTTTCTACCTTGGTCTTTGTATTTTCTGTGTCCGCATCAGCTTTCACGTCTGGCAGGCCTCTGTCTTTTCAGTCAGGGGAGTCTATCTATTTAAGACAAAAACAGTGTAGAATAATTAAGCCATCTCAGCACCAGTTCTCCTTCGGCATATGTGTTATACACTGAAAAAGAAGTGCAACTCCAAAGTGATTATAAGTGCAATAATGGAACTATCATTAGAGATATACGAAACTTCGTGGAAGAGTCTCCAAAGAACAAAAACTGAATTAGAAACTCAAATGTTCTTTGAACTGTGTTATAAAATAGTGAAACCGAATGAAATCTTTTGTGCTTGGCAGCCAGCTCCAGTAATTAGATAATTAAATCACTGGAAAATCCTTGACTGTAGAGCATATCCTATTTGAACATTTTATTTTCAGAATTGATGGATTATTCTCAGGAATAGAAATTTGATGAGGACACAGTGGGATGGGTAGTTTATAGGGCAAAAAGAATGTCAAGGGAGGCAAAAGGAGCCTAAGCAGAAGATGAAGACCACTAAAACTCTCTTCATGTAATTCCCTGCTCTCCAATTTCACATGAATTATTGGTCTAAGAGAATGGTACTCAATCTTGGCTACCTATTAGAATCACCTGAGGCCTTTAACAAAAATATTGGTACCTGAGCACCACTGCTAGAGTTTAACTTCACTGTTGTGAACCAGAGGCCAGGCACTGGTGATTCTAGAATGTTCTGGGATAAGAACTGTTGCTCGTGGGTATTATGAATGCTCAGTCCTTTGAGATGCCTCTTAGAAATATTGAGATCTCAGCTATCACAAGGGTGAAGCAGAAACAGATGGGAAACATTTACTTTTCCTAAATGATGAGCTACATCTTTTTTTTCCAAAATGCCACAGTACTTGGATTTTCCCAAAGTAATCCCATATCCACCAAAGTGATTGCAGTTCTGTCCCTCATGTGGGCTGAGGGGAGAGATAAGCTTCTAGAAGATGTGATAGAAGTTCTGTGAGGGCCAGATGAGACTTGGCCTAAAGAGAGAATGGATATATCCTACTTCTCTAATTCCCACAGTTTTTTTTTCCCCTTGGTTCCTATTTCCTTATTCTGCCTCCTGATAAATAAAAAAAAAGGGGGGGGGGGAGTTATTCTGGACTTAGCGTTCTATTTTTAAGACTACTGAGAATTTACTATGCTTTCCTAAGAGAGGAAGGAGGTAAAATATCAACATAAAAAAGAAACATAACAGTACACGGAGACCTCGTATTTGAAATGATATGATTCAATAGTTATCTTAAGGTGTCTTTCTAAATAAGGTAGTGCCTCATAAAAATGTGCCAGAGTCTCATTTATCTTCTGACATCCAAAAAAGATGATCATGGGACTGTGTATCCCTGAGAAAAGCACGCTAGGGTTTGGCCTGTGCTGAGCAGATCTATTTTTGCCTACTGGGCAGAAATAATTAATGGGACTAATTCAGTGCCATACAATTCACCAAGCCCTAGATAGACCTTCACACAGAGGCTGTCTAAGATGGGGAGTCATCTCTCAGATAACATGTGGCTGTGACCAAGTATCTTATACATTGTTCCCTGCAGCCCAGGAAACTTAACCAGGTAGTCAGGAGTCATTCTGGGGTCTGGCTATCATCATGAAACTTCCTGATTTATGGTACAACTACTGTTCAGTGTCACTGCTGGACAGAAGATCAGTCCCACTATATGACACTGTTATAGTCTTAGGTTTTACCTAAGAAATCTTAGGTTTTACCTAAGAAATCAGGATTTAGTATGTGAGGTACATGTCCATTTTGAGGTGGGTGGAATTAGTTTTAGGTAGTTTCCTAGTCTCTGGACGTTGATAGGGATAAGTTATTTAATTAAATATTTATATGGCCAAGAACATTGTTCCTGAGTATTTTTATAAAAATGTCAAGGCATAGCATTTATAATAAATTAATGTTTCCTGAATGAGAGGGTAACTGTAACTGTACTTAGCTTCCCACTGTTGACAACTAGAAAACTGAAAAATAAATATATATATTAAATAGCTATTTCCAGGCATTGGATAACAGACAACACAGGATTGTAATCCTTGGGAGAATAGAAGCAAAGAAAGTGAAACCTACACTTGACTCAGCTTTCTGCCTGGGGGCACTTTCGGATCATGATGTAGAAAGGAATGACCAGGCAGAGCACTGACAGCCTAATTGAGAAGACAAGATCAAACTTTAGAGAGCTGAAATAGCTAGAATTTGTGGAATAGAATACCAAATAAGAGGAAGCTCTGCAGAGAAAAGACTATATAAATCTGTGGTCTGTCATTGGATAATAAGTGTGTGTAGTGGGAAAGACCACCGAGCCAGGCAAAAACAGAGTGGGAGGCTCTAAGCTAAAAAATCCCCAGAGCTCACACAGGGCTGGAAGATGTTCATACTTTGACAAGCAAGAGTCAAGAGGCTTCACTGGTCACCTGGGGCATTTAATAGAGATCAGAGAAGAACCATGTTCCAGTCTTGGAACTAAACTAGTCCCAGAGTAAAGACTACCCTAGATTCACCCTAACAAAGCTTAAAACCAAGTCCCTAAAGACCAAAAATGATCCACAAGTAACTGAACCATCTGCCAGAACAACTCCATCAGTAAAGGAAAACAAAATCTAGAATTGCCTGTCCAGCACTCAGTCAAAAATTACTAGACATGTGATCCATAACCTTAAGAAAAATCAGTTGATGCAAAGCAACCACTAATGGCAGGGCTAACAAGAACAGCGCAAGGACTTTAAAGCAGCTATAATAATTATTCTCAAGGATTTAAAGAAAAACATGAACACAATGAGACAAGAAAAGGAAAGATATAAAAAAAAAAATCTAAGTGTAACTTTCAAGGGCTGAAAAACACAGTATCTGAATGGACTTAATAGAAGATTTATTACTGTCAAAACAAAATCAGTCAATTTGAAAACATTAGAAACTGTTCACACTGAAGTATAAAGAAAAAAAGACTGGAGAAAAATGAATCAAAACCTAATGATTTGTGGAACAATGTTTAAGTGGTCCAGGGAAAAGAGAAAAACATTAGAAGAAATAGTGGCTGGAATTTTTCTAAATGTGATGAAAGCTGTAAACCCACAGACCAAAAAAGTTTAACAGACCACCAGGGGGGAAGAAAAGGAATTAATAGAAAAATTTTAAAGGCAGCCAGAGGTGGGGAGGAAAAAGACACCTTACTTATAGAGAAATATAAGTAAGAATTAACACCCACTTCTCCTGAAAGACAAAAGTTAAGTCTGGAAACAATGGAATGACATCTTTATAGTATTGAAAGGAAAAAAAAAAAAAAACTCCAGAAAATACAGGACACTTCCCAACTGGTTTTATGAATCCAGCATTACCCTAAGAGCAAAACCAGTCAAAGATTTATTATAAGAAAAGAAAACATAGACTGATACCCCCCATGAAAATATACATCCCCCATGAAATTATACACTACCAAAATATTAGCAATTGAATCCAGGAGTATATAAACAGGATAATATATTATCCTGGTTTTTATCCCAGGTATGCAAGATTGTTTTAATATGAGAAAAAAAAAAAAGAATCAATGTATTTAACCCTATTAATGGGAAAAAAAATCCTATCATTTCAATAAATACAGAAAAAAATGTGACAAAATTCAGTGCTGATGATAAAAATATTCAGCACTCTAGTAGAAGGACACTTCCTTAACCTGATAAAGGAAGTCTGAAAAACCTACAGAAAACATAGCTAATGGTGAAACACTACACACATTTCCCATAAAATCAGAAATAAGAACAAGGAAGGCTGCTCTCACTTCTATTGAATACTGTATAGAAGATCCTAGCCAGAGCAATAAGGCTCGAAAAAGAAAGTAGGAAAGTAAAATTGGCTTTACTCACAAATGACATGGTTGTGTATATATAGAATCAAAAAGACTACAAAAATTGCTACCAGAAATAAGTGAATTAAAGCAAGATCACCAGAATCAAGTCAGTATGCAAACATATAAAAATGTTAGTACATACAATATAAATCCATGTAGTTGATTTATCCACACAATGGAACACCATGCCGCATTAACAAAAATGAACTACTAAAACACTCAACAACACACTGGATCTCAAAAACTGTATACTGAAGGGAGAAGCCACACCCACAAGACTACATATTGTGTCATTTCATGTATATGTCCGTGGAGAAGAAGAAGAACTAATCTTTAGGGATAGAAAACAAATTGGTGGTTTGTTGGGGCTGGGGGCTGTGGGGGACTGGTTGCCAAGGGTCATGAAGGCGTTTTCTAGGGTGATCAAAAAAAATGCTGTCTGTCTTCTTTGTGTGGTGGTTACATTGGTCTATACATTTGTCAAAATTCACTGATGTGTATACCAAATGGGTATATTTGATTGTAAACTCTCAAATATAGGGGTTTTTAAGTTAATTGACATGTAGGTATCATTGCTAAGCAAAAATACATGTGATAATATGAACTGCTAATGACTAATTTATTTGAAGCACTTAGAGAGAGATGTGGATCTGCATCTTGCCTTCAGCTTGGCATTTCACACAGTGCCGGATGAACAGGGGCGTCCTGAGTCCTGGGGACAGTGGCCAGAACACCAGGCAGAAGGGTGGGGGCTAGAGGAAAATAGAAGGAGAACCTGTGCGTACGCTTATTCCTTCACGATTAACTCATCATTGCCTGGGGGGCCGGCACTGTGCTATTCCCTCCAGCTAGCTCTGGTGAACCCCTCTTTCTGGAAAGAGGATCATGTAACCCAGAATGCTAGGCACACCTCCTCTTCAAGTGGAATAGTTTGAATGCAATCTGCCATGTTACCAGTCCAATAACTTGAATATTACATACAGTTGTGTTCTTCTGCTGTGTCTGTAGGCTTATGAGTAATGTTCGATTGAGATTCATGTGTACGGCCAATATGTGTTCGGTACCTACTGTGGGCCAGAAACTGGGCTTGTGGCTGGGAATAAAACAGCAACAAGAGTTGCTCTCTTGTGAGAGGAGCAACTTGGGGTGCTGGAAAAATTACCAGGTTGAATTCAAAACACTCGGTTCTTACCCTGATTTTACCCTTAATTACCGAGCGACCCAGAACAAGTCACGTAACCTCTCGGGACTTCACTTTGCCCATCTTCCAGATTTCAATTTTAAGAATTTTAAATATCCCAGTAATAATTTCCAGCGTAATAGCCACTGTAAATACCCACTGCTAACGGGACCATAACTTTTTTGGAGCTTGTCTGTGAGATTTGGCGGGAGGGTTCAGGACAGAGAGCTGTGTACAGAGCTCATGGCATGGTGACATCATCTATCCACTGGAGAGTCCTTTTCTTAGGCCGTAATGCTTACCCTTTGTGGCACATCAGAATCATCTGAGAATTTGAAAGAATTCCCCATGCCCAGGCTGCACAGTAGACCAATTAAATCAGAATCTCTCAGGGGGATAGGACCCAGGTGTCAGTCACTTTTTAGCACACTTAATCATCTACTTATTTATTCCATGCATACCTGTGACCCTGCATCCCCCCACCTCTTTGAAGGAAATAGCTCTGTGGGATTTGACCCATGGCACTGAATTTAAGCATGTCATTTTGGTAGCTGTCAATGTTGCTGTCAGAGCAGGGCAGGAGTGAGAGCTGAGTCCAAGGCATATCTGAGCCCATGGGTCAGCCCTTACGTCTATCATCGAGGAAGGAATTTTGGATTCTTCTTTGTTCATTATTATCAGCATTAGTGCTTAATTCATGCATTTATCAATATTTATCAAGTACCTGCTGTGAGCGGCCCTGGGTCCTGGAGACTCTGTGGAGAGCAAAAATTAACGACGTGGAGGAAACTGCAGGTGCAAAGTCCCTGTGGCAGAAAGGAGCCTAGCCAGTCAGAAGGACAGAAAGGACGATGGTGTGGCTAGACCAGGGATTGCCGGCTACCTGTAACGTGCGGACACGGGTGATGTGGGAAAGGGCCAGACTTCCCTGTGCTTCTTAGGCAGAGCTGCAGCTGCAGAGAGCAAGGGAGGGACTCGCCCTCCGTGCATTGTTTCCATACGTGGTGACTTTCTGCAGTATCCTGGCTGTTTTTAAGACCACAATAAAAAGGCATTATTAGCAAAAGCACTGAGGGCATAATTATGAGTCATTCAGAGGAGTAACCCAAGAGTGGCACATTTTTATTTGGTTCCCTCCCAGACAAAACTGCAGGCCCCACCCCCGGGACCAGGTTTGTGCCAGATGCTGTGATAAGCACTTTATTTCCTCACTGAATCTCCATTACTGGCCTATGAGATATGAACGATGATTGCCCCTTCTTATGGATAGACACAGAGAGATTAATAAGTTGCCCGCAGTCACATGGCTACTAAGGGGTAAAACTGGAAACTGAACGCAGGCAATCTCTTTCTGGATGGCCAGGTAATCAGTACAGAGCTGGTGCTGGAACAGGATGGTGGCTCTGCTTGTTGCTTGTGTTGAAATGTTTTATCTTTATTCAGCAAAACCGGATGACATGATGAAGTGTTGAGTTGAGGGTAGCATGAGCATGGTCAGATGGCATTTGCACAAATAATGAACAACTGACAAAGACGTCACTCCTAGGAGGTGATATATGATAGTTGTCCGACAGTCCATGAAACCAGAAAACAAAACAAAACAAAACAAACCAATAACAGCTAATTGAAATTTCAGGGAAACTTTAGGTAGAATATAATAGGTATAATGTAACTACTATCTTTGAGGCTGACTGAATAAATTCACTTGATGGATATGCTATCAGAAAACTGTCCTGCCCCAGAGAAATACTTAATAACAGGACTTAGAAACAGGATTCAGGTATTTGACTAGATTCTTGTGAAGCCAGATGCAAACCACAGATCGTATACTCTCTGGGGTAAGAAACAAGAGTCCTCTGGAAACTATATGGAAAATTATATGGATATTGTGATATTATGCATGCAAGCAGCCTACATAAAATCCAGGGAAAGATAGTAAATTGCCAAGAGCCTTGAGCTCATCTGGAATCATTATCATTGCAACCATCAACATCAAGTACTATGTTTTAGTGGCCTGTGATTACATGATATTGGGTATATGGACCTGTATAAACAAGACAGACACAGATTCTCTTTTAGCTGATACACTGAAATAGTCCAGAGCCAAATCTACATTTGTTGAGTACCTATTCTATATCAAGCAGTATCTCCTTTAATCCTCAGACTAGCTCTGGTAAGGGAGGTGAATCCTCATCCTTAAAGATAAAGAAATGGAGACCAAGTGAGGCTAAGTAACATGCCAAAGTCTCATAGTAGCCAGGGTTTGGGTTTGATCCAAAGTGGAACCACAAAAGACCCTGAATAGCCCAAAGCAATCTGGAGAAAGAACAAGGCTAGAAGCATCACACTCCCTGACTTAAAAATATATTGCAGAGCTATAATAATCAACATAGAATGGTATTGGCATAAATACAGACACATAGATCAATGGGACAGAATACAGAGCCCAGAAAAATGGTCCCACATATATATGGTCAATTAATTCATGATAAAGGAGCCAAGAATATACAATGAAGAAAGAACAGTCTCTTCAATAAATGGTGCTGGGAAGACTGAACAGCCTCATGCAAAAGAATGACACTGGACCACCGTCTTACACCAAACAGAAAAATTAACTCTAAAATGGATTTAAGACTGTAACATAAGGCCTGAAACTATGAAATTCCTAGAAAAAAACATAGGCGGTAAGCTCCTTGACATAGGTCTTGACAATGAATTTTTGAAGCTAACACCAAATGTAAAAGCAACAACAACAAAAATGGGACTACATCAAAGTAAACAGCTTCTACACAGCAAAGGCAACCACTAACAAAATGAAAAGGCAACCTACTGAGTGGGACAAAATATTTGCAAATCATGTATCTAGTAAGAGGTTAGTATCCAGAGTATGTATAACTCAATACCAAAAAACCCAAACGATCCAGTTTTTAAAAATGGGTAGATCTAAATAGGTATTTTTCCAAAGAAGACACAGATGACCAACAGCTACATGAAAAGATACTCAACTCTATTAATCATCTGGGAAATGCAAATGAGAACCACAATGAGATATCACCACACACCTGTCAGAATGGTTAGTATCAAAAAGACAACAAATAAAAAATGTTGGCGAGGATGTGGAGAAAAAGGAACCCTCATACACTGTTGGTGGGAAAGTAAATTGGTGTAGCCACTGTAGAAAACAATATGGAGGTTTCTCAAAATAAAAATAGAACTACCATATAACCCTGCAATTCCACTTCTGGGTATTTATCTAAAGAAAGCAAAGACAGTAACTCAGAAAGATATATGCACTCCCATGTTCATTGCTGCACTATTTACAGTGGCCAAAATATGGAAACAAAAGTGTCCATCAATGGGTGGATGGTCAATAATATTGTCATAATAGTGTACGTTGACTGCACTTACTGTATTGAGCATTGAGTGTATAGAATTGTTGAATCACTGTGTTGTGCACCTGAAACTAATATAACATTGGATGTTTACTTCAATAATAAAAATTTTAAAATAAAAAAATTAGGTGTGTATATATCGTGGAATATTATTCAGCCATAAAAAAGAATGAAATCTTACCATTTGTGACAATATGGATGGACTGTGAGGGCATAATGCTAAGTGAAATGAGTCAAATTGAGTCAAATTGAGAAAAACAAATACCATGTGACCTCTCTTATAGGTGGAATAAAAAAAAACCCCATAGATACAGAGAACAGATTGGTGGTTGCCAGAGGAAGGGGTGTGAGAAATGGGTGAAGAGGGTCAAAGGTTTAAAAAAAAGCCTTGGGGGGGCGCCTGGGTGGCTCAGTGGGCTAAGCGTCTGCCTTCAGCTCAGGTCATGATCCCAGGGTCCTGGGATCGAGCCCCACATCGGGCTCCCTGCTCCACGGGAGGCCTGCTTCTCCCTCTCCCACTCCCCCTGCTTGTGTTCCCTCTCTCGCTGTATCTCTCTCTCTGTCAAATAAATAAATAAAATCTTTAAAAAAAAAAAAAAGCCTTGGAGATCTAAAAGACCAAGTAATAAGGGTATTTCAGTCACTATGATGGGAGGAGGCTAGAGTAGGCAGGAAGAAATATTTTGGTGCAGGGAGTACCTCTCCTAACGTTACAGATGTTCTTCTCCTAACACCGTAAACCATATTCCTAAAGGTTCCACTCTTGCAGCTGAAGTCTTGCACAAAGGAAGAGAAAGTGATGTTTCTAAGGTCACATGGGTTCAAGGAGGGAGGGTGGGTTGGACCACTGGGTTCTGCGTTATCACACGCTCAGTTCTGTCTCAGTTCGGGGCTTGCAAATGATTCCCAGGCGCATCTACAGATCTACAAAACCATCAGAAACAAGTGGCTCCAAAGCTGGTGCTTTCAGCTGCTCCCTATAAGAACATGTCAATGAGAGTTTATGCTTGATGTCCATGAGGCATTGACCAGTGTCTAGAAAGGCTCCTATTTTTTTTTTTTTCAGACATAGACACGAACATCTTGTTATCAGTTGGCATCCAAACCTCAGATGGCGGTTGAACTAATGATATTATATACAATCGTCCCTTCCTTCCCTTTCTCGCTGAAAGAAATACTCAGCTGCAGGGCTGTTTCCCCAGACCCGCCTCTGAAGACTCAGGCAGTCAGTTGTATACTCTGTCAGGCAGGCAGAGCCAATTGAGGTTGATTTCTTTTGTCCGACAGCTGCAGAACCAGGAGATGCTGAGGGCGATGATGAAGAAGGCTGAGCTGGAAATCAGTGGCAAAGTGATTGAAACGATGAAGAGGCTGGAGGACCCCGTACAGCGACAGCGCGTCCTGGTGGAACAAGAGAGACAGAAATACCTACACGAGGAGGAGAGGATCGTCAAGAAGCTATGGTGAGTGCCAGGCACCTGTTACGTGTTGCCGACGACGGGGCCCTTCCTCGATGGTGATCTCTCCTGCTCTCTTTATTGAGCACCCACTGTATACAAGTTAGAGTTCTGCCCATTCTGGGCATCCATGGACCCTTAGCGCCCCTCCATCCAGACCCAGAAAGTTTACCTGCGCTCGTCTCTTTAAAAGCCCGAGCACCATGCTCCTGTGTAGGGCTCAGCGACACATCAAATTGAAGGAAGTAAATGGCAAGACCCAATGGTAAATGGGAAGTCTGCCTTTAATCTCAGTAAATGAAAACTAATAGCCAGAATAACAGGGTTAAAATTATCTTCCTATTATTCAACTGTAGTTAGAAGCGCAAAAGAATAATTCAGAGGTAAAGTATGTCTGATCCAGGAACGAAAGATCCTTCCTTGAATGTTACCAATCTTCTGTGAGGTTCTTATTGAAAGCATCTATCAAGTCCCACTATTGAAATGAGCAGTTTAATTACTCCCCAGTCACTAGGGCAGGTCCATCTTTTATGGTAATATATGTTGTTATGCAATGAAGATTTATCATAGAATGATTTCACCTTCTAGTATCATGAATAGTAATTTTTCTGGGTTCTCCTGCTGTCGGTAATTCACTTCTTAAATCTCCCCAGTTGGGACTATAAAGAAGCAACGTTCACATTCTTCTCATGAGCAGAAGGTCCAGAAGTCTCCATGATGGAAAGTGTTATTTTCTATCACCTGTTTGATACTTGAGCTTGTACCACCTCAGATGCCAACCCAGCATGTCTCGTTAAAAATAGAATGTTCCTCTCAGTAGCAGTCCAGAGGGGGCAAAAATCAATTAGAGTTCTTACTTTCCTAAAAAATGGAATGTGGCCACCGTTCACCGACATCTCAAAATCGCTTCCAAAATTTTATGTAGTTCATGCATTTGTAGACAGTTGATCACCCACCGTGAGGCGATAAGGTCGTTTTGTCGGAAATGTTTTTGTGACAGCCCAGTTGTCTAAATCTCGGTGTTAAGATTCTTCTTGAAAACTTCTGTAAAAATACATAGCCTTTTAAGAATATTTCATCAATTTTCCAATTAAATTATGAAAAAGGAAATTTTCTTCTTTTAAAAATTGCGTTTCTTGAGGAGCCGAGGTGAGTCTTGCTTCTGGCCTAGAAAAAGCATCTTTAGTATGTCAATACTAGCCTGAGACTAGTAGCCCCGCCCAAGAGTGAGGTAGGAGGCAGAATGGGGAACGTCTGGTGGGGAGGACTCTGTGGGCAGGCCGCACACGGGTAAGACGTGCACAGCACAGGGCAGACGAGGAGCTCCAATCTCACGAAGCCAAACCTATGAGTATGTGTATAGCACAAAACAGATGACTCCCAGGTGCCGGGTGAACCTACACAAAGGAGAGATTCCTCTGGGCCCCAGGGATCAAGAAGATTTAACCTGAAATAAGTTATTTTTCATGTAATCCCAGGCCCAGGGCAGGGCCATGTGTGTAGTGGGGTCTCAAATGGTTTGTTAAACTGAACCAGGATGGCCTGGAGGACAGGTGGGGTTCCATCAGTGGAGGCTGGCAGGGGGTGGGGGGCTCCCGGGCAGAGGGAGCCTGTGAACCAGCCCGTCTCAGGAGCTGGAAGGCGCAAAGTGTCCTTGGAGAATTGCAGATCATCCACTTTGGCAGGAGAGTGGGGTGCAAGATGCTAGATCAGATCTCATTTCTGGGTAACGCCATTCCCGCTTGTTTGGTGACTGCCCATATCTGAGACCACACTCAGCCCGGCATGCCTGCTCGACGTCTGTGGGGCCTGTATTTACCGAGATTGGAAGATCATGTAACAGAAACCTGGATCCCTGGCTTTTCATGGAAGCTCCTGGGTCCAACCCAGATTCAGAACTTCTCTGGATGGAGCTTGAGAATGTGCGTTTCACAAAGCTACAGGGGGAGACTCTGAAGTGTCTTCACATTTGACAGTTACTGCTGGCCTGATGAGGAGACCAGTGAGGTTTTTTGATCAAGGACATAGCAAAGTCAGAGCTCTATTTCAGAAAGGTCCCTCTGGTGATCACGTGCAGGACTGATGGAGGGGGAAACATCGGGGAAGCCATATTGGAAGTGCAGGAACAGTCCAGTCCAAAGTCAGTAAGGCCTGAATCATGGAGTAGAAATAGGAAAGGGAAGAGAAATTACATGCAAAGGGATCAGAGTAGCGATTGAGAGCGGGTTACAAAAGACAGCCAGAAATTTCAACTCTGGGACATTAGGAAAACAATGATCTCCTCTCCCTCCCCTCCCTTCCCCTGCTCTTCCCTTACACACACACACAGACACACGCACACACACACACACACGAAAATAAGTTCCCTTGGGCGTCATGCTAGGGTAAGTTACTGGTGAGCCATTCAGATGGCAGAGAAATGAAATTTGGGTCTAGAACTGTGGAGAGAAATTGAATCAAGATCATTCCTCTTCCAATAATAGTCAGATGAAATATATTTCAACAAATTGATGCTTCCTTTTAACTAAGGTAGAAGAAAAAGCATCTTACACAAATAGAACAGATTTACATATAAACCACAGCACCCGTGAACATCTGGCATTCCTTTGAGCAGAGTTCACATCTCAAAAGTCATATTGATTACGTAATACTGAAAATTTGTTTTCAGCATTCATTTTAGCTCGCTGATCTCAGTTACATTGTGAATGAACAAATTTGATCCAACTGCTTTCTAACATATAAGCATATGAACAGAAGTGACATTTTTGTATACAATAATATCAATACACTTTTGTATATATTCCTTGACCAACAAAGGAAAAGCTGTGACATTTAAGGGTCTCCTGTGTGCAGAGTTAGGAAATCCAAGAGGCACACTGTGTAGAAGAGATTAAAATAGAATTTTAGGCAGACTGACTTTGGGTCAGATGATAGCTCCTAGGAGTATTAATTGCAGCCTGGCAGGCTTTGGGGTTGTTAATGGAACCGTGATAACATTGGGGTCTTAGCTCTTCCCTCAAAACTTGGAAGGACTGGACTGCACACTAAAATATTTCAGTTTGGTGATGAAATGGAAAATAACTTTTCCACACAGAGGTGCCATTTTTATTTTATTTTATTTTATTTAAGATTTTATTTATTTATTTGAGAGAGAGAGAATGAGAGACAGAGAGCATGAGAGGGAGGAGGGTCAGAGGGAGGAGCAGACTCCCTGCCGAGCAGGGAGCCCGATGCGGGACTCGATCCCGGGACTCCAGGATCATGACCTGAGCCGAAGGCAGTCGCTTAACCAACTGAGCCACCCAGGTGCCCCAGAGGTGCCATTTTTAGAGCTCTTATGAGGGATGGCACACATTCTCTCCTCAGGGATGCGGTAGCTGTAGGAAATTGCCGTGGGTGGGTTCACAGAACACCAGCTACCTTTCCGTAGTTCACAAATGTGGACGGGGAGCAGATGAGGCTTTCCCTTTTGGTTTTGAAGTTGTATCATTTCTTCTGAAGGGATCATAGGCAGTTTGGGTCCATTTGCCATAACGGAATGAAAGACGTCACCAAAAAGCCCACTTCTCTACGGCGGATGAATTTGTTGTTTGCCCCATGGTCCTTCTGAAATATACATCTCATCCTGCCTGAATCCCTCCCGCAGTGGCTGTGCCATCCGTAACTCCCGTCTGCACGCCCACTTAGTGGGAAGGCTCTGGGCAGGCCATTTTGTTTTGCAGATCCACTGTGTCATCTTTCTCTGCTCCCCACCTGCTCTAAGCCCTGTGCCGCGGGCAGGTGGAATGCTGGTCACCTGCTGCCACCTAGTGGTTTTTCATCTCTCAACGTCCTTTTCCTCCACCTTTAAGAGATGTTTTCTGTTGTCAGATTTACAGGCAAATTGAAGTGACACAAACGTGTTTAGGATGCAGTTATTAATGTGCCCAGGAGACAGGATATTGTCGGTTTGGTTGGTTGGTTGGTTGGTTGGTTTGGAAGACCTTCATTCAGTTCTGCTGGAGCTCTAGCAGTACCTTAGGGTGTGTGTGTGTGTGTGTGTGTCCACACATATGCGTGCACGTTTCTCTCACACCCTCTCTCTTACACACACATACACACCAGAAATCAGATCTGTGATCATCTAACCTCTGTAGCTTAGAGCAGAAAGTCAGTCCTTACTGATGAGATCTTCAGTGTAAGCCAGAGGTTCTTGACCAGGGGCAAGTTTGCTTTCCTCCCCTCCCCCCCCGCCCCGACGGACATGTCCCAATGTCTGGAGACATCCTTGTTTGTCACAGGCTCGGGACAGGTGCTATTAGCGTCTGGTGGGTAGAGGGCAGGGGTGCTGCTGAACACCCTACAATGTACAGGACAGGCCCCTACAAGAAAGAATTATCCAGCCCAAAATATCAAGTTCCAAGTTGAGAAGGCTGATATAACCGGACCAGGACCCTTCCTTTTTCCCCGCTCCAGCGCGCACACTCCATCCCCTCTGTCACGTTACAAAGTGCATATACCCCTCCCTCAGTTGGCAGCAGCATCCCCACCGAAAAGAAAGAACGGGCCCTTTGTCAACTAGCCACTATCTTCCCTCTGGCCAACCTGGCCGTCCCCATGAACAGGGCCTGGGGAAACTTCCTTCCACCTGCCTTACACCTCAGCAGAATATTTAAGCCAAACCAAGCTACCCTCATGAGCTGCCATCTTAGCAGAAGGCCAGGGGAGGCTGGGATGAGCCCTTTGCTACTGCAGCTGTCCTTTCTGGGGACCTCGGTGTTCACTCCCATCTGCTGGTCTGCTTCTGCCCTCCCCCTCACAGTGAGCTGGAAGACTTTGTTGAAGACTTGAAGAAGGACTCTACATCAGCCAGCCGAGCGGTCACTCTAAAAGATGTGGAAGACGGGGCCTTCCTCCTGCGGCAAGTGGGAGAAGCTGTAGCTACCCTGAAAGGTGAGCCTCCTCCTTGAAGGGAGAAGTCCGAAGCCTGTCTCCTGGGGTGTTTAAAAATCTGTCCAGTAGTGAAGGATTCATTCATTTATGCATGTGTGCGTGCAAGTAGTCATCAAGCGCCTATGTGTGCCGGGCGCTGTTCTAGGCACTTGGGATGCATCACTGAACGAAATAGGCAAATATCCCTGTCTTCTTGGACCTTCTATTTTAGTGGGTGCTGGGAGACTTAGGATTAAACGATACTAATGACAGTTTTTCTCCACTGGGCTCTTTCAATGTGCCAGGTGCCAAATTCATTACAAATGACCCTAAGGGATAGTTGCCTTTATCCCAAATATGCAGACAGGAAATGAGGTGCAGAGGACCCCTGCCCTTGCCCGAGGTCACCTGGAACCCAGCTCTGTCTGACAGGTGTCTGCCTCCTGAAGATGTGTGTGGAGCACGGTGGCCAATGAACCCCACGCCTCCAAGCCTATCCAGTGTGCATGCGGGGTGGGGGCTCCTCGTTCTGCTGCTTCTCCTACAACTCACCATCTGTTCTTGGCCTGCAGGAGAATTTCCAACCTTACAAAACAAGATGCGAGCCATCTTGCGCATAGAAGTGGAGGCCGTGCGGTTCCTGAAGGAGGAGCCCCACAGGCTGGACAGTCTCCTGCAGAGGGTGCGGAGCATGACCGACACCTTGACCATGTTGCGGAGGTAACCGGGCCTCCCCTGGGGGTGGGGAAACGTCCTGAGGAGAGACAGCGACTCCTTCCACCCCAAATATTCTTTTGCACTGTGACTGGAGGTCCTGATTCTTTAACACAGGCTGGCTGCGATGGGCACAGCCTAGAGCTTAAGATTAGTAAACTTAGTAAACATTTCTTTAAAAAAATCGTTAGAAGGTGGTTCTTTTCAGGAACACTTTAAAGTTGAAGAATGGATCACAGTATTTTACTAGCCATCTTCACTTCAGGAGCACAGATGCCTTCAGTTAGAAGGAGAAATGCGCCCCGAAGTTCAAGAGACGGCATTAGGGACGCGATGCTGCCTAACTCGGGGGCGAGGGGGGGCGTGGCAGGTGGGAGGAGAGATTTAGAACTGGAAGTTGCCTTCATGAAGATGACTGGTGGCAGTGAAGGAGAGGGCATGAGACAGAAAGGGGGGAACAGATCCTTGGGGATCTGTTTTACTGATCCAGCGTCGGTAAAAGAAACAGAAGTGAGTAGCAGAGGAGAGTCACCAAATGCAATGTCTTCTTTTCAAAACAAAAAAGAGAGAGAGAACATTTTAATAAGAAAACGAGGCACCGATTAAAGATTATCGGTCAAGTTTGACATTGTCTGACATATAACTACATTGATCCTAACAGTAACCCCCGAGGAAGGCATTAGGAAGCATTCTCATCCTCCTGCCCTCGTTCTAATCATTATTACACTCTATAGCAAACTGTCTGAGGCTCAGAAAGGTAAGGTTCCCAACATCATAGCCAGAACATGACATTCAGGCACAGGTCTGGCTGACCCCAAAGCCGTGTCCTTTCCACTGCACCATGGGTGGAAATCGACAAATAGCATCAAATGACCCCAAAAAGCAGAGGAGGATGAGGACCAACCCAGCTGCTAGATTTGAAGTCACTGTTGACCTTGCAGAAAGGCGAGGTCGAGTCCAGGTGGGGAAGCCTGATCACACAAGGCTGAGTGACATGATGAGCAGGCACAAGGAATTAGAACACAGTTGCCCCTTGAACAACTCGGGTTTGAACTGCACGGGTCTGCTTGTGTAGGAATTTTTTTCGATAAATACAGGGCAGTACTCTAAATGTGTTTTCTTTTCCTTGTGATTTTCTTAATATTTTCTTTTCTCTCTTTATTGTAAGAATACAGTGATAACATACAAAATATATGTGAATCAACTGTTTATGATGTAGGTAAGGCTTCTCGTCAACAGTAGGCTATTTGCAGTTAAGATTTTTGGGGGCAATGAAAGTTCCACGTGGATTTTCAACTGTGTAGGGGGTCAGGACCCCTAAGCCCCACGCTTTTCAAGGCTCAGCTGTATGAACTGCCCTCCCCGGGGGTTCGGCAGTGCAAGGAGGAGAACGTGGAGGGCTCAGGAAGTTTTGGGGGTTGGAAGTGAGCCTCTCTGAGGGGCTGTCCAGCCAGGATTGGGTACAGGAGTTATTGTTAGAGTCCCATGTTCACTGTGCGCCACCACACAAATAGTGACAGGACGGCATCCGGCTGGGCAAGACCACGCTAGTGGAAAGCAAGAGACAGACCATCTCGCGAGGGAAGGACTGAGAACGCAGCTATCAGAGCCAGCTGGGAGGCAGCTGGAGGGCATTAGGAAGTTGCTATGGAAACCCCCAACCCTGAGCTGCAACTCTGGGTTTTTGAACATCTTAATTTTGCAAGAATAGCTTGCCTGGGTTTGGGATAACACAGCATTCGAGTTCATGCCATAAAAATAAAATGCAAGCTACCCACTTTAAGAGTTAATGTTGCTCTGCCTGGTTTCTCCCAGACACGTCACCGACGGGCTCTTGAAAGGTACAGATGCGTCCCAGGCCGCTCAGTATGTGGCGATGGAGAAGGCCACGGCCGCCGAAGTCCTGAAGAACCAGGAGGAGGCACCCCACGCCTCAGGCCAGCCCCTCCCCGTGGCAGGAGTCCCCGGTGACGTGAAGTCGGAAGTGGTGCCCTTGACCATTCACCACGCACAGAGCTCTCCTGTGCTCATCCAGCCCTCCCAGCTCTCGGCCGCCCTGCTGAACCCGGCTCACCACCTGCCTGCAGGGACCGGTCCCCACCCGGCCAGCCCTCCAGCCACCACTCAGGAAGGGACCTCCGCTCTGCTGTCCGCTCAGGCTCCGCAGTCCCCACAGATGCCCATGAATGGTTCCACCATGCAGAGCTTGTTCATCGAGGAAATCCACAGCGTGAGTGCCAAGAATAGGGCAGTGTCTATTGAGGTAGGGTCCTATTTCCCTTTCTCGTAGCCCCATAAAGGAATAACACCTGGTCCTTTCCCTTGAAGATTTATCGTCTGATTGTAAAGATAATACATATATGTGTATATGTATCAAAGATAGATTTTTGTCAAATATATATAAACATTTATCTCAAAGATAGCCCTATAAATGGGTTTCAGTGGCCAGATTAAGAGAAAGGTCATCGGATTTCAAGAAGGGTAGGAAGGTGAGGCCCCGCTATGCTGGGAAGTGTTTAACCACCGGCTCTCTGGGGGGGAAAACGCCCTGATTTGTAGAATTTGCCCATTTCTGTGGTGTATTCTCCCATGATCACTGATTTTGAGTTACAGCAGGATGTCAGGGAACGTGCAGTTGGGGAGAAGTGTGAGTCAGCGCTCCCCAGCCAGCGCGTGCAGGCCCAGGCTTACCCTTGGTGCATGCAGGCCCGCAGAGGGTTTGCCAGTGGTCTCGGAAAATCAGTAGACTCTGGGTGAGCCGAGCAGAGTGGTGAGGGCAGGCTGGGGCAGAGGACAGCTGGAGCAAAGGGAGACACGAGGAAACCTGTGTAATGGGAACAAGACGGGGCAGAGGAACCTGGCAAGACAAGCTGCAGGGCAGTCCGAGATGCCTCAGGGTCATGGTGTGGGCATCCAGAAAAATGTTGCTGCTTGGACCGGTGATAAAAAATAGCATCTTGAGAAAATCACTCTGAAACAATGTACAGACTTGATTAAAGAGGTGGGTCTAGGATTAAGGGTGCGGGATAGGAAGTAGTTAGCCTAGTCTCGGGATGAAAGGCAGAGACTGTCAAAATGGAAAGAGAAAACTAGGCCTTAACATCACAGAACAGAAAACAGGCCATGTTTTTAAAGATTCTTTTTATCTAAGAGCTGGTGTCCATGCCCGAGGAGCACAGCTTGCTTCCCCCTTCCTCCTGCCCCCTTGTGTCCTCCACTCCTTACCCCAGACCCTGGCCCTGACCCTCCTGCCTCTCTCACAGGTCGGCAGTGGATAATGCAGGTCTCAAGAGAAAAATAACCTCTTCAAATGGCCACGGCCGCGGTCCTGGCAACCAGGCCTCTGAACGCTAGGTAGCTTCTGCCTGCTCCCAAGTCATAGCTGTGCCCTAATCCAAGCCAGCCACTCACAAAGTGCATCTCACAGGAGGGGTGAAATGTGATTGCCTGACGACGATTCGATCCTCTCCTGCCCCGCAGGGCAGGGGCGCAGCCTGGAAACCTGTTTCCTCCTGAGAATGAGTGGATCTGCCCCTTCATATGTGTCCATATGGAAATGATGTCAGTAGGACGACCCGTTTATTTAACAAATATCTATTGAGAACCCACTGGGCACAGTTATCATTGATGTGTGTGTATTTTAAGTTTCGACTTGCGAGTCATCTCTAAAAATGCCCCAATCCGCAGAAAGGAGGCCTGGGCCTTTCTGCCCACTCCATTGCTGACGAATGAGGGGGAGCTTCCTTCACAACCAGGTCCCTACAGGCTCTGGGGCAGGCAGTGAACTGAAGGGACAAAGCCCGTGCTTTCAAGAAACGTACCTGCTTGGGGCGCCTGGGTGGCTCAGTTGGTTAAGCGACTGCCTTCAGCTCAGGTCATGATCCCAGGGTCCTGGGATCGAGTCCCGCATCGGGCTCCCTGCTCTGCGGGGAGCCTGCTTCTCCCTCTCCCACTCCCCCTGCTTGTGTTCCCTCTCTCGCTGTGTCTCTCTCTGTCAAATAAATAAATAAAATCTTTTAAAAAAAAAGAAACGTACCTGCTTGTAGGGAGAGATCGAGAACCAGTGTATGCCAGACAATAATAAATGCTAGGAAGGACAAAGAAAGCGGAGGAGGGGTTGGTAAGGATGGTGATGGTGGAAACTCGGGTTTACACAGCGTGACTCTTTGGACAAATCCTCGTCTCCCTGGGCCCTCGCATCTCCTGTGTAAAGTGTGCTAAGAAAGCGATCTCCTCTGTCTTTTCCCATTCTTACATTGTGCTGCAGATCTCCCTGCAGCCCATCTGGAATGATTCCTGTGCTGCCCTAGAATCACAGGAAAATGTTCTTTTCAAAAATGTACAGGTATTCAAAAATGCATTTCATGTATTTCTCCCTACTGTAGAACTTGGTGGAGCTTAGAGGTAATCTAAATAACCCCCATTTTACATGTAAGAACGTTTGACCCAGAGGCCATATAGCAATTCTTAGGCAAACGTGGACTGGAGGTGTAGGAGTCTTTGTTCCCAATGAATGTTTTGGTTTTGTTCTTGTCCGTTTGCACATCTCCTCTATGATGAAAACTCAGTTTCACGAACAGAAACTTGGTTATGGGATGCATACTTTTGAAAGCATATCCCTGTGTCCTTTTTACTACTATTGGGAAAGTAGCAATAAATGCTCAATAATCAGTTAATGAATGAATTTGGGTTTCTGAGCTTGCTTCTCTGTGAATGAATATCAATCACTTGGGCTTACGTGGCAGCGAGCACAGAGGCAGGTTTGTCTGAGGTACAAAAATGTCCCTCAGCACGCACACCAGAGCCTTATTTTATCAACATTTTACCTGTGTCACACCTCCCTCTACACCGACATGAAATCCCTAATTAGCTTTCCCTCTGGTTGCTAAACTTTCTTCACTTGCAATTTTCTTTCAGAAAGCAGAAAGGAAATGGGAAGAGAAAAGGCAAAATCTGGACCACTATAACGGGAAAGAGTTTGAGAAGCTACTAGAAGAAGCTCAGGCCAATATCATGAAGTCAATTCCAAACCTGGAGATGCCACCAGCCTTGGGCCCGCAAACAAAGGGTGATGCCCCAGGAGACAAGCTCGAACTTTCAGGTGAGGCGCTCACCCAGCTGAGCAGGCTGGCTGCCCACTTAAGCACATGCTGGCCGACAGGACCAATCCCTCACTTCTCAAGAATTTTATAAAATTGTGAACCTGGAAGCACAAATCCTCAGGTATCACTAGATTCTCACTCTTACTTTTTCACCAAAACCATAGTAGGGAAACTGTGTTCTGCGTTAGGGCACTAGAGTAGTGCCCAGTAAGGTAGAATTTAGATCCCTAGCTTCTACATTTCCTATGAATTTATGACACTTCACAGCACCAGCTGGGAGACTATGAGGGCTGCATTTAAAGTAAGAGTTTTTCATGCGCTGCAGGAAGAAAAAGCCAGCCTTTATGAGCTCCCCAGGGGATATTAGATCATAAGGCAAAATGGCATTTTTTAAATCAAAATTATTAGATTGTATATTGAACCAACTAAACTATGGAAGTTAAGCATCGATGTGTCACTAATAACATAAAATAACTGTTAGAAAACCCAGCCTACTAAATCTCCAACCAACAAGCACCACGCCTTACTCTGATTTCAGAGCTGTGTACAAAGACACGATTTTACTTGCAGCCCAGTGTCTCGGAGCCACATTCACTGACGCCTCATCCAGGAACTAAAATTAATTTGAAAAGGAATTGCCATCCTGACTTGCATGTCCAGGAACATGAAAGTAGATACAGTTTATAACCACTGAAACCCTGTCTCAGGTTTTCCTTCCCCAAAGCTGCTCTAAAATCCCACTCACGGAAACTCTCCCCATCAGTCCATGCTAAGTTTTTCTACCTCCTTTCCCCACCTGCTGGCTGTGTGAGGCCTGTTTAAGGACCTGGAGGGTGAAGCAGCATGTGCCCGGGAAGGAGGGGGCCTGGGAGGGGCGGCTCTGCTCTCCCCAAGAGAGCTTTTCTCCCAGAGTTCCCGTGAGGAATTTCTCATGGGTAAGGATCTACCCCCTTCCATTTCTATCTGGCCTAATCTGGCTCTTCCCATTATTAATTTTGTCAGATAGTCCCTGGATGTTTTAGAATCACAAGTAAATTATAAAAAATCATTATAAATTAGAACTGTTCCTTC
This sequence comes from Neomonachus schauinslandi, assembly GCF_002201575.2. Taxonomy (NCBI): domain Eukaryota; kingdom Metazoa; phylum Chordata; class Mammalia; order Carnivora; family Phocidae; genus Neomonachus; species Neomonachus schauinslandi. The sequence continues at coordinate 114,973,530 of NC_058407.1, read as the reverse complement.
TCCATGATTATACAGCAAAAATAATAACACTACATTTTGTTAATTTACCGCGTTTGGGCTTCTTATTCCTTCAGATTAAAAAAAAAATTGCATGAAGTATTTTTAAAAAATTAGTCTCCAAAGTATTTTTCACTCAGTTAAAATGTTCTTGTTGTTCTTTTTGTTTTTATTTTTAAGTAAACCCTACACCCAGCGTGGGGCTTGAACTCACGACCCTGAGATCAAGAGTCGCACACTCCACTGACGGAGCCAGCCAGATGCCCTTGTTTTTTGTTTTTTTAACACGTGGCCTGATTTCTTGTCAGAAGGAGTCCACTAATGTACAGGCTACCAGAAATGCATAAGGGTACAAGCCGTTACCTGCAAATGTTGGTTTCTATCATTTTTACTTATTTGGCATGGATGTTATTTTTTTTATTTGTGTTTACTAATGAGGTAAAATTCTACACTGAGGGTTTAAAAAAAAACTTTTTTGTATTTCCTCTTGTGTGCGCTGACTACTTCGATAAAGGGGATGGACCGAGAGCTCCTAAACATCAGTAGAAAGTTTTAGGGACTATAGCCTCATTCTGTGTTAAAGAAAAATTATTCTCAGAGCTATGTGTTAAAAAGAGCAAGGAAGACTTGATTCAAGACCACTGCAGTGGGTGAGAAATTGAACTCGACTCTGAATGCAGCATATCAAGGATAGGGAGGTTCTTGCTAAAGGCTTGGATGTCCAGGGTGGGGAATGAAGAACCCAGTCAGATGTCAAGAACAGGGGATTCTTGCTAAATTGACTTAGTAGAATTCTTTGCTAAAAGTGGGCTGAGCCGACCAAGGGCAAAGCCTAATGGAGAAAAGGGCTCAGAGGAGCCTCACCAAAGCTGGTCAAAGAGGCAGTCTTTTGGGGGCGCCTGGGTGGCTCAGTGTTAGGTTAAGCATCGGCCTTCAGCTCAGGTCATGATCCCAGGATCGAGTCTGCATCGGGCTCCCTGTTCAGCAGTGAGCCTGCTTCTCCCTCTCCCCCCTGCTCGTGCTCTCTCTCTCTCTCTCTCTCGATATTTCTCTCTCTTGCAAATAAATAAATAAAATCTTTAAAAAACAAAACAAAACCAAAACCAACAACAACAAAAACAAAGAGGCAGTCTTTGTCATTACACAGGAGAGGAGACCTGGGCCCACCTGCAGGGCCCATCAGCCTGTGCGAGTCCCTGGAGGGACCCACAAAGCTGACGAGGCCATCCCCAGGCTGGGCTGCTGGCTTAGGCACCAGCCAGGTGGCCCAGTGCTGCTTGGGCCTTGTAACCGGCACCCTCAGGCATGAGACTAAAACCGGCCACTACACGTAATCGTGGGCATTTCACCCCGATGATTTACCCACATCCTTATTATAATTTTAAGTAGAAACTCCTCAAACAGCTCTGACTAGGTTGCTCAGAAGAGACAAGCACATTCCAGGGAGGGCACCTTGTTAGAGAGAGCTGGGGCAAAGCCCACTTGGAAGCTCCGGACCGTGAATTCCTGGCTCTCCCGCTTTAGTGAGCTCTTGGGTTGAGTGCTGGTGAAGGGCAGAGGTGAGGAATATTGATAAAGGCAGTAATGGGGCCCACTGTTTAAATTTTATTAAGTGCCTTTTGGGGGCAGTTTTCTGAAGAATGCTAAGCAGATATCTGCATTTTCTAATCTTTGGTGTCTATCCTAATTTATACTTCTGCAGCTCTGTGTTTACTGCCTCCTTTCGTTAGCAAAGAACCGTTTCCAATCACACAACTATGACCAAAAATCCACTTTCTCCCTGACTTCGTTTTCTGTTCCATCTGCCTCCCACTTGCCTTCTGGCCCTTCAGTGGCCAGATTCTTCTAGCATCCCCTGCTCCAACCCCTCCTGCTCACACTGTCTTTCAGACTTGAGGGACGGAGGCTTTAGAGGCTATGCAGGGGGCTCTGGATTGGTCTTTTTTTAAAGATTTTATTTATTTATTTTGGAGATAGGGAGCAGGAGGAGCAGAGGGAAAGGGACAAATAGACTTCATGCTGAGTGCGGAGCCCGATGTGGGGCTCAATCCCACAACCCTGAGATCACGACCTGAGCCAAAACCAAGAGTCGGCTGCTTAACTGAATGAGCCACCCAGGTACCCCTGGATTTGTCTTTAGGCTCCAATATTTCATCTCTCCAAGTAATACCCAGATTTTTTGTTGAATAAGGATAGCTTGTACTTGCGTTGCATTTACAATAAGCCAGTAAGCACGGTTCCAAATGCTTCACGTATATTAAGTTATTTCATCCTCACAGCGCCCCAGTGGAGAAGATCATAATAATACCCATTTAACAGATGAGAAAACCGAGGCAGAGAGAAGTTAGTTAACTTGTGCAGGATCTTTCTGAGATTTCAAGTCAGTCAGGCTTCAGGGTCCATACCTTTAATCATCACACTAGGGAGAGACTAGAGAAATGTTTAAGTCAGATTGCATCGAGTTTCTAGAAATACACTGTTCTGGACGTTATCTTGCAAAGATACTATTTTTCAATGATACCCTGTTTTCCAGAAGACTCTCCAAATCCAGAACAAGACTTGGACAAGCTGGGGGGTAAGTCCCCACCTCCTCCTCCCCCGCCCCCTCGGCGGAGCTACCTGCCAGGATCAGGGCTCACCACCACGAGGTCCGGCGACGTGGTCTACACCAGCAGGAAGGAGAACATCACCGCTAAGGTCTGATGGGTTAAGCACTGGTAAACTGGTCTCTGGATTCAAATGATACCCTTAGACAAGGTTCTCTCTATTCTCCTTTAGAACACAACAAGTAGTAAGGCAGAGAAGGAGAGAATTGACTAAGCTACATCACAGGAAGGCCCCACAGATGGGAAAATGTCAGCTGGTGTTATTGGACTAGACTCAGCACTACCAGCTTTATCCTTACTTGACTTCTAGCTGCAACAATGTAAAATGCAAATCACAAGCTACTTCCCCAGCAAGGCGGCATAAGATTGAAAATGAGGGGTGAAGAGGAAGCCAAAGAAAGACCATCTTACAAAGCTAAGTGAGATTAGCTAACATAGGTGTGAGAGTCTGCACAGAAAGATGCTCGATGAGCTTCCGCTTCCACTTCACTTGGCAAGTTCTGTCTTTTGTGCTAAATGTGAAATACAATTTCTGAGGAGATGTCGCATGGGCGGGCCTTTCTTAAAGGCACCGAATGTTGAGTAGTTACAGTTTTATTAAAAATCTTCCATCTATTCACCAAAATGACAACTTGTACGAACGAAAAACCCAAACTAAATGCAAGGGAATATTATCGTCTTTGAACTCGATTTGAAGAGTTAGGAAGCCAACGCACCAGACAGTAAGGGAACGTGTGTTCTCATGATTTGGCCCTCTTTTCACCAGCACCTGCAGGTGTTAAGCCAGTATCTGTGATTTGAATCTTCCACAGGCAAGCAGTGAAGATGCTGTACCAAGCCTCCAGGCTAGAGCCACAAAATGTCCAGAGGAGCCTGCTTCTGCCTGGACCCCATTCCCACCATCAGTCACTACCTCCTCCTCAAAGGATGAGGAGGAAGAAGAGGAAGGAGACAAAATAATGGCAGAACTCCAGGTACGTGGATGAGGTGACTTGACTATGGCTCCTTGCCTTCATATCTAGGACTCTCTGGCTGTGTCTGTCACAGATTCATTAGCTAGAGAGGGTTGGCCAGGAGCCTTTGGACTTAGGCCCCCAAAGCTGCATCTTCTGGCCTTGGCTTCCACTTTTCCAAGATGGCGCTGAACTAGGCTCTCGGGGTACCTCATGACATGTGTAAGGAATGATCATTTCACAAAACAGCTCGGGAAGTTTATACAGAAGATCAATTGCAAGTTGTCCTAGCTCTGGCTGAGAGGATTTGCTTTCCTTGCTTTTAGTCTTAATACTCGGCTTCATTTCACAAGCAATTAAGACAGGGATCAGAAATACCAGCCATTGTCTTGTCTTCATAAGGACTGACTAAGGCCCACTTCAGGTGGGGTCCCATCCTTTGGCTTTAATACTCGAATGGCTGCCCTTAGGCCTTCTGCTCTCCATACCAGGCTCCCATTCGGTGTCAGTGTCATCTTTTCAAATATTCTGACAAGTTGAATGATTCCCATTTTCTTTGGCCTGTTTGAGAAATGATACTTTATGTATTAGTTTGGATTTTTATTTTTTAACTAATTGACAGAGTCCATCCATAGGAGTAAGGATGGGGTACAGAAACTAGACTCAAAGCTTATCCCACATTCAAATCATGGCTGTGAATCTACCTTGGCTGTACGTTCTAAGAACTTTTCGAACCAGAGACATATGCACAATTCCCAGACTAAAGTCTGTTCGTAGAATATTTCACTTTGACCCATACTTATTGTAGGATTTTTCCCCCCCTTTGGATGGCCAGATGGTCAGACCACAACCACATGGGGTTCCAAAACATGTTGCCTGTTCACCAGTGTACTCATGGTTTTGTGAAGGCCCCACAGATCCGCATTCTTCACGTGGAGTAGAGAGACTTGCAAACCGTGTCATTTCTACCACGGCAGTTCTGTTTTGCCTTCCTTGGTGGTAACTGCCAAAATTGGGCTGTTTGGATTCACAGGGCTGCTGGGTTGATTTATGAATATGGGTGAGTCCTTCCGAGCCTCACTAAAACTCCCAGACTGGCCTGGGACATCCTTCCCACCAATCAGCTTGCAGACAGGTGTTCCTGGAATGGTTAGAGAGTGTCATTCGTAAGAACCATAGATTGCTAAGGTTAGGGACGCATGCAACAGTTGAGAGCGTGGAGGTGTCCGTCACTCAGTGATCCAGTGAGGACCCCCTGGCTGAGGACACTGGCAATGACAAGCCTGCTGGTTGTTGGGGGATCGGGCCTTGTCCAAAGATGTGGAGGCAGGTTCTGGGACCATTCATTGTAGCATCTGCCCCAAAGCGTGGTCAGAATTGATCATGGCCCAGTTTGGTTCAAATGGATGACAAAGCACCAGATGATTTGAAATCCGCGCAAGGTGAGCAGTCACTACTAATCCAAGAAGCAGAGACTTTAGGCTCGTGAATAATCCTGCACTAGCCCCCAATCAGAAGTCATCTATTTGTTCCAGCTTCTTAGAGCTCTTGGCTTGAGAACATTTCCCTCCACTGAGGCCTACATACCGCGGATGCTTTCTTTGACTGAAAGTTTTCAGAGGCTGGAGTATTTGGCTCCTTGTGGTAGTATTGGTGGCTAGGTAATACTGGTGAATAAAGTGCTCTAAGCCTAACTTAGCCAAAGCCAGGCAGCTCTCCTGCGGGGGGCAGGGACCCAACCTGCTGCCCCAGAAGGTCAGCCGCAGGCTCTGGGTTTCGATGCCCCGAGGCAGGACAAGGAGCAGCTGCGACCTCCAGAGTGAAACTGTGGGGCACCTGCCTGCTCCAGGGTACCAGGCATCAGAAGAAGCCACAGGCTCCCAAGTCCAGGGTCTGACAGCCCAGTGGAGATGGCGAGTGGCTTTAGTGGGCATCTCCAGGGCCAGCAAGGACTGAGGTGTCTGAGGGACTGCAAGGGGGAGCCAGCACTTCAGGCACGGGGAGTGAGTGGAGGAGTAGGGGGAGAGCAGGCCGGCAAGGCCCCAGGCATCACCTTCATTCGGATTTTAGGACCCACCTGAAATGGTCAACTTGGTGCGGGCATGGGTTATTCTTTCTGCCTACAGAGTTCTTTCCAAAGGAGCATACTTGACATTAAGAAAATATGATGCAGTCATTTGGGATTTTTTTCGTTTAAATAACTGGTCTTTAGTCCCAGGTGCACATTCGAATTATCTGGGGGAGTGTTTTAAAAAAGAAAAAAGAGCCTCTGAATGAATTCTGAACGAATTATTCTCTGGGTGATGCCTGGGTAACAGAATTGTTTTTTAACAAGGTGACATGTAGTTGAGTTGAGAACCACTGATTTCAAGAAGCTGGACGCTGGGGTCCTTCATCTTTCTTGCTTTCACGATCGTATTGTCCCTCCCACTCTCTGCCCCAGAGACACAGTCTATGCTTTCTGTCCATCTGAGAACTGGCCTCCCTCACCCCATGTTCACGTGAGCCGGCGTGGGTTCCTAGAACCAAACCTGATAGTTTTCAGGGACAGGGCTAGAGGCTCGGGCAACCCCGAGGCTGCTCAGAATCCCCCCGGGTGCTAAAGGGCATCATCACTTTATTCTAATGCACTTCAGAACCCCTCAGAGGATGGGTGTCCCTTACTACTGCAGACAGTGAATTGGTAAGGATTACTTTTGATGTACGATTGAGAGGTTTGCAATATCTTGTGCCCTTTTTTCTCTGACCTCAAGAAAGCTGGTTAAAAAAAAGAAGAAGAAGAGAAGAAAGAAAATGACCGAGAAAAAAGAAAGATAGCTTCTTGTCTTAATTCATTTACATATTCAACATTTTTAAAAGGTCAAAGCAAGAAGCCCTACTACATGTAAATCAGGTTCTGGAAGAAAGGGCATTCCTTTCAAGGCTTCTGTCCATTAATCCTGCCGGGCGCACATAGAAAGCTTTGGCCCCTGGCTCAGCATTCAGCTTTGCTGCCTGAGGCCCAAATGCGGAGCCCGTTTCGCAGACGCTGCCTCCCTGGCCCCGTGTGACCTGCATGCAGGCCTGGGCTCAGGTCTCCGTGTCTCTGGACTCTGCCTCTTCCCTCCTTCCTCCTCCCTGCACCTGGATCCCCGTTAACCTCAGTATTTTAATCCCTCAGGCATTCCAGAAGTGTTCCTTTATGGATGTAAATTCAAACAGTCATGCCGAGCAGTGCCGGGCTGACAGTCACGTTAAAGACACTAGGCCGGGGGCCACGGTCCCACCCAAGGAGAAGAAGGTAACGTGGTGGTGACACATTTGCCACCCAGGCCAATGGTCCTTCTTTCCTTGCGCTGACACTAACACCACTCCTGCGTTTGTCCTTCTATGCCCTCTCTTTTTTTCTCTCGCCTTTTTTTTTTTTTAAACTAATGGAGACACAGCCTTAGGTTTAATCAGAGATTAATCAGTGACCTCAGTGTTCCTGCGCACAGCACGCAATAGTCTGTGCAGCATTTTAGGCATTATCTTCCCAAACCGAAGAGTATACGTACGCCTTGCAAGATTTTTCTAGAACTCCAGGAAAAAAATAGAAACATCGATCGAGTGTGTAGCACTTTTTCTAAGTTTTAACAGATCTTCTAGGTCCAACACACCTACATCAGAAGTAGCTTCAAACCTTGGATTCTGGGAAGAAAACACACGGCAGATCCACAGGTGTGTCCTCATGGGAACTTACACATGTGTGTTTGCACACATGTTCAAGAATGCCAGACAGAATTTTTGTTAAGTACTACACATTCTCAGACTATACCTTGCAAGACAGTAAGTCCAGTCTGGGTTTAGTGCTAATATACATTGTGGCATCCTAATGGCTTCAAGACAGATGTCCAGGCTCTGAAACAAAATTTGCTGTCGTTACCTAAGTACTTTAGGGAAAGGACGTTGGCCTGATTGTCTGAATGTCAGCTCTTTAAGTCGCATCTAGATTTTTGGATATAGAGCCATCTTATCTGAAGGAAGCCTCTGTTTACACACCAGGATTGAAAGCTTATCATGACCAACTCAAGTCCTAGCATTTTTCGCCAGGAACGTTTATTTCAGAAATCGAAGGTTCTAGCATCCCCTAGATAAAGTCAAACAAATCAGCCACCGTGTAGCCTACTAGCGACACCAGGTGGCGACCTCAGTCCCTGTACAAGAAAGCTCAGTGATGGGAGATAGAGGATCCCAAGTCAGAGGGCTGTTCTAACATAATCCTTCAAGAGATACAGTCCTGGGGCTTACAGCTCCCAGCCGTGAGGCCCTGCCAAGGAGGCTGGCCTCCTGCTCCCTGTCTCACAGCCATCGCAAGGCCTCCTGCAAACTACATCTGCCACATAACTGACATATAACACTGTTACAGGCCAGGTGAGGGGGAATTTCTGTGCACCAGCAGAGGTTATGAGACTATTATTGATAAATCTTTCTCATGAAGAAAATCTCCTGTTAATTTGGATTGAACCCATGACACCATATTGGAAATATATTGCTCTTTCAGTCTGTGGGATTGCCCTACGTGGCCTTACTAAAACCAGCTCATGAAAGGCCCTCGGAGACCCGGGGTCACAGGGCATGCCTGGGCTAATGGGACTGTTTCTGGCCAAAACGCTGCCTGGGAACCGGGAAGTTCTGGAAGATCCCTCTAGAGACAATCATTGTCTCGTAGAATTTTGCTGATTGGCGAAAAGGTTGCATGAGATTTCTTGCCCTGCAATTAGAAAGCCATATCCTTCCGGTTTCGTTCATCTCAGTCGAGTGCATCAGATAAGCAGGTCTGTAGTAAGAGCCTTGTAGGGACGTTAGTGCTTATTGTAGATCATTATACTCAGTAGATTGACCTATTTCATAATAACCATGAGTATCGGACTTGTACCCAAATTTGTATCATTATTAACCTCTCCGTGGTCTATTCATCTACTCTTCTATAAATCAAATATTTCTTTAAAATTTTCTCCTATCGTCATGAAGCGCTAGCCTAGTACTGCACTTGTATGCAATTTTCCTATAACTATGTCTCTGATGATTTTGGTTTATTGCCCATATGCATTTTGAGCCTGCTACACAGTTGTCTGAACAATCCAAATCTAAGGGCCTATAAGCAGATATTAAGAGGCTTACTTACCTCTTACACAGAGTCTTGACCATCTGAGAGCATATCTAAGATGTCATTGTGAGATTACATGACATTTGTGACCAAGCTACCCTGGATAAAGTTAATACACCTGCTTTGATACACTCATTCTTTTTTCTAGCCCAGTGACAAAAATGACAGGTCATGTGAAACCTACCCTTGTGACATCTTTATCTTAGTGGCTTTCATCGGAGTATGCCTGCTACTACATCCGTTTTAAAATACGTATGTTCCTGGGTGACATTTGAAATACTTAACAATGGGTGTGGCATGGGCTGGGACCGATCAGAACAGAGGCCAACACATGTCAATTCCTTGTCCATTTCATGGCTAACTTCTCACCCTAGTCCTAGCAGGGTATGCTAACTCCATGTTTGGGCTCAAGACCTCATTTATTCTTCTTCAGACCTTTTTACTGGATGTGTTAGTTGTTTAATAACCCAAGTTTAAAATCCCACATTAGACCTGACGTTGTTCAAGCACACCAGCTGAATCGTTGCACGTATTTGGAGGCCTTACCGGGAGGAGGGCAAGTTAAAGAGGAAGGTGTTGGGTGGCTAACGTATCTTGTATGCTGTACGACGTTTCCATGTGATTAATACTGACTCTTGTTGTTTGTGTGTTAACTCCTTGAAGGTGTATGGATGCTCTTTCCATTTGTAACAGGGTAGTGGGATTGCTCGGGGTTGACTTTGGCGGGGCCTGGTTATTGTGCTTTGTTATGGTGTCGTTGCTTTAACCAAACAACTTCCTTGGAATTGTGTTCCATCTATCACCGCCTCTTCCTCTCGGGCTTCAGCAACAAGAAGAGAAGGCAGCAGTGCCTGGGAAACAATGAGACACGGCTAGTGTTAGTATCACGGCAGGGCCCGAGGGGACAGACACACACATGCCGGAAAAGGCCACGCTGCCTGGTCAAGCACTGTCCACACCCAGCCCTCACCGCTGGCTTCTCACGCCCTGAATCTTGGTGAGAGCCTCAGAAATGGACCTTCACTCCATGTCGGAGGATTTAGAGACTAAAAGCTGAATTACGATGTCACGACCATCATTTTAGTCTCACGTGTCTGCTTTGGAAATGTTTAGACATTTTGGCAACATTACCATTCTGAATTTGGATTTGATGATCGCCTTGGGTATTGTTAGTTTGAAGGCTGTTGTGACACGTTACGTGGCGAGTCCAAGTAAAAAACTGCAAGTCCCTTTTCAGTCTGTCCTTTGACCGGGGAATAATTATGGGGTATTTTTTCATCTCCAAGTACCACACCCAACAAATGCAGAGTCCTTATAGGACAATTTCCATAAGAGAAGCAGAGATAGTACTGAAAGACCTAGCTGGAAGGGACGTGAAAAATCTCCTGGTCTAGTTCCTCGGTTTATAAGCAAGAAAACTGAGGCCCAGAAAAGTGAAGGTAACACAATTAAGTGGCAGGTCTGGATTAGAGTGAGAATCTTCTGCCTGCCGAGATACTGTGCTTTCGTCAGCGACACACCCCTCTTCCCGTGTTAGATTCTGCTAGGCTCACAATCAGATGCTGGAAAGAGAACGTGTTGATACAGAATCGGTCCCTTTATTCTCTTAACTGCTCCCTCACAGAATTCGAAATACTTAAAACACTTTGCTAATTGAGATTTTCGTCTTGTGCAAACACAGGGCATTTTTGGAAGTTGGAGAACAAAGCAACCCAAGGTAAACAGAGCTATATAGGTTTTGGACTAGTGTGTAACAAATGTGGTTGGCCCGCATGGTTTGGAAGTATTAAATTAAAGGAACAATTTAGTGATAGTCCACCTTGGGGGGATGTGGTTTTGTGGAGTAACATGTCCTACACTATTCTACCAGAATTTGGAATTATTCCATGAAGACGTACGGAAATCTGATGTTGAATATGAGAATGGCCCCCAAATGGAATCCCGAAAGGTGAGTTTAGCAGATCTGTGTTCCAAATGATACCGTGCAGATTAATTACCTTCTCTTGCAGATCCATTTCTGATTAATGTGTGTGGTTTCCCTCCTCCGTTGTCCCTCTCAGGTTACTGCAGGGGCTCTAGCACCTCTTGACCATCCTAAGTGGGAAATAGCAGTGGGGAATGGTATTTCTGATGCATCAAGAACCTTAGAGTACAAAACAGACATCCAAAAGAAGGAAAATTCCATACCCAACAAGAGTTTATTTAGAGACAGTAGAAACTATTCCCAGAAAAATGTGTCTAAGGTCAACTCCAGATACCCTGGCACTAGTCCATCGGAAGTTGAAATAAACAAAGGACCTAAGAGCTCAGGACCACAGCACCCTATATCTGACGCTGAGCATCAGAAGATGAATTATGGAAAGACAAAGGAGATGATGAGTCTAGAAGGACCAGAAAATACAGATAGGTGTGACCTTCCCTCTCCCACTAGGTCAACTGAATTGAGCCCGTGTGATGTCAAAACTCAAGATCAAGAGGTTCCCATGACAGAGTTCGGCCAGGTCGTTCTGAGACCCAAGGGGGCACGGCATGTGAACGTGAACCTCAGCGAGGATGGGGAGTCGACCCCAAGTTCTCCCACTGAGGAAAATGCGACCCCCGACAACATTGCCTTCATGATTACCAAAACCGCGGTCCAGGTTCTCTCCAGTGGGGAGGTCCGAGACATAGTGAGCAAAAAGGGGGAAGATGTACAGACAGTTAATATTGATGCCAAAAAAGAGACAACTTCCAGACAAGGAGGAACTGAAAACGAAGAGCCAGTCGTGTGCCTGGACAAGAAACCAGTTATCATCATCTTTGACGAGCCCATGGACATCCGGTCCGCGTATAAGAGACTTTCGACCATATTCGAGGAGTGCGATGAGGAATTAGAGAGAATGATGACAGAGGAAAAGATAGAGGAGGAGGAAGAAGAGGAAAACGGAGACCCAGGGGTCCAGAACAATACTTCCCGAAAGTTCCCCGAGGAGATGGCCTCTGGCAGCCCCGGACCGGCACGGCAGGCTGACCGTGAGTTACAGCCACACTGCCCGTCGGCCAAGGCTGACACATCAGGAGGACAGGAAGTGAATAAAAGGGAGTGGGGCAAGTTCAGCCAAGCAGATTCTCCAAGTTCAGAAAGCAAGGGCGACGGGACAGATGACCAGTTTGAAAACCCCAAGAAGAAGTTTAAGTTCAAATTCCCTAAAAAGCAACTGGCAGCTCTCACTCAGGCGATTCGCACAGGAACCAAAACGGGGAAGAAGACTTTGCAGGTGGTGGTCTACGAGGAGGAGGAGGAGGACGGCGCCTTGAAGCAGCACAAGGAAGCCAAGCGATTTGAAATAACTAGGTCTCAACCTGAAGACACCCCCAAAAGCATGCTTAGGAGACCAGAGCCACCCGGTCCAGAGAGCCCAGCTCTGATTTCCAGAACTGATGAAATTAGGAAAAATACCTACAGGACGCTGGACAGCCTGGAGCAAACTATCAAACAGCTTGAAACCACCATCAGTGAAATGAGTCCAAAAGCTCTGGTTGATGCTTCATGCTCTTCCAACAGAGATTCTGTTGCAAGCTCACCCCACATAGCCCCAGAGGCCTCTCCCCGCTCCCTGCTAGTTCTGGATGAAGCTCCCACTGCCCCAGAGCCCCCCTCGTCCGTACCTTCAGCTTCACGTAAGGTATCTTGGTCTGATGGAAAGTGAAAAGACCCAGCTGCTTTCTTACATCTGCCATAATCACCATTAGCAACAGGTGTCTTGTGATTGACTTGCTTCCTTTCAGGTGGCTCATTGTGTTTCGTTTTTTGTTTTGTTTTGTTTTTGTCTGTTCGCCACGATCCCTTTCTCTCACACTTTCTCCCTCACTTTCAAAACAACAACTAGGTGTCTAACAGCTAATCGATCCTCTTTTTACCTCTGTTGCTGATTGGTGTTGGGTAAACGCAAGGACGCTGGGCCGGTCATTTGCTGTTGAAATGATTGCTCTGATACTCACATTAAAATCCGTTTGATCAGTAGTGGAGCAGTTTATTCTGTTTGATTCTTCAAATTAACCCCAGTGGTGTCTCCTGATGTCCGTCTCCTAGATCTGTCCTGCATGTAGGGCTATGGCTTCTCACGTTGACCTTCTCTGCACACGGCGGGAGATCCTCGGCGATAACCCACTCATGTGCTTCTCCTTCTCTTCCCCCCTGCTGCTCCTTCCCCCAGGGCTCGGCTGGGACCCCGCAGACGAGCAGGATGCCAGTCCCCATGAGCTCCAAGAGCAGACCCGGAAGCCTGGACAAGCCTGGCAAGCCGTCCAAACTGCAGGATCCCCGCCAGTATCGTCAGGTAGTTTTACCTTAAACCCAATTTTGGATGGACGCTATTGCAGTTAAGAAGCAAGTCGCTGACTTAGTTTATACCAAATCTTGCGTTTTCTTTGTAAGATATGGTTTACATAGACATCTGGGATCTGGGGCATGAAGAAAGTCTAAAAAAACCTTTGTTAAACTTTCCACCACGCTTTTGCATGCTCACAATAAAACATCTTTCACTTTGTGACTCCAAAGTTTAACTGTTAACGCAAGGTGCCAGGCCCATTGGCTTTTCTTTGGTGAAGGGAGTGGTTCATCAGAGCCCCTTGGGAAACCGAGACAGACCTGTCCTTGAGCCGCCCTGAAAGTCACCAGTACTAACGGATATGCTGACTGCATTGCATTCGAGGCACATTAACTGTCCATCACGATGCCCCAGCCCCACCCCCACCCCCGTAACCACCCAGACGCATGGCCCGCCTAGCACCTGGGAACGGGGAGTGGGATGATGTGCCTGTTCTCACCGACGACACCTCTTCTTCCTTTTTCTCCCTCTTCTGCACATCCTGCGCTCTGTACTTTGGGGGTTTCTGCCAGGTCCAGTACAGCACAACGGGACTTAGCTCAGGCCTTGAACTGGTTCGGTTTGGTTTGGTCTCTGTGATTTAATGATTCTCAGAAGGGCTGTGTTGCCAGACCCTGTGGATCAATCGTGTTACCAGCTCTCTGACAAACTGTCTCCCGCCATCTTTATTCACAGGCTAATGGAAGTGCTAAGAAAGCTGGTGGGGACTGTAAGCCTACTTTCCCCTCCTTACCTGCTTCTAAGATTCCAGCCCTTTCTCCCAGCTCTGGGAAAAGCAGTTCTCTGCCCTCTGCTAGTGGCGACAGCTCTAACTTGCCTATTCCACCTACTACTAAACCATCGGTTACTTCTAACCCTCTCAGCCCCCAGACAGGACGATCCGCCCCCTCTGCCTCCCTCATCCCCTCTGTCTCTAATGGCTCCTTAAAGTTTCAGAGCCTCACTCATGCAGGTAAAGGCCACCATCTCTCATTCTCGCTGCAGACTCAAAACGGCCGAGCAGCCCCTCCCTCCTCCTCCTCCTCCTCCTCCCCACCCTCCCCCGTCTCCCCCACGTCACTGAATCAAGGTGCCAAGAGCATCAGGACCATCCATACACCCGGCCTCACCAGCTACAAGGCACAGAATGGAAGTTCAAGCAAAGCCACCCCATCCACAGCAAAGGAAACCTCTTAAAGGCCAAATCCTGTTAGGCACAAGTCGGAGTTACATTAAAAAAAAAAAAAAATCTTTCTTTTTTTTCAACAGTCTTCAACAACTGTTTTCACAAGAGAATGTATCATATTGCTGTACTGTTTGAGGCTTAATGCTAAGTATGTGCTAAATACTGGATGAATAGATTTCAGTAAAGCTCGTTTGTTTTTTGTTTTTTGTTTTTTACTTTGTTGCTGTTGTAATTACACAGTGTTTACTGTCTATATTCGATACCTGTTACATGAAGTAAGCATGTGTTACAAAAAGAGTGGCTGGCAGGAAAGAAGGGTGAGTGTGAGACTGTGGGGGGCGGGGAGATGTATTCAGCATGTAAAACATGTATGATTCCAGAATTTTAGTATGTTTTGTACAAAAATATTTTTCATTACGGAGACTAGATGTGAACAGAGAAATACACAAGTGTGACTATACAAATTGTAAAACAGATACTATAATATTTCCTTTTATTTTAGTGTTATTTAGCTTTATTACAGATTTCTATTTTTGTCAAAACTTCATGGTTCCTTTCGAGATCCTTTTTGCCAAAAACATTTTGATACTATAGCATTGTACGTGTGAAAGTAGTGTGCTAGACAATATGCCCGTGAACTTCTGCACAAGCCAACCCAGAGGCGCGTGTAGAAGGCAGTTTATCAATCCCGTTGCACTGCCATGAAAATTAGGTATGATGATCTGCAGCCCAGGCAAGCGAGCTTTCTTTACTTTTCTTTCGTTCTCTTTTTTCTCTTCCTTTCCTTTTTTTTTTTTTTTTTTTTTAACATATTGGGATTCTCTAGTTGCTTTCTTTGCAGTATCGAACCCCTTCCTTTGTTTTCGGAGACCTGGCAACCCACACTATTGCATTGTGGATTTTAACATGTACACTTCTGTACGGTTCTGTCAACTGATCAACTTTTGTACATATATAAATAGACATCAGAAATACTGGATGTGACAGCACAGAGTAGTTTTCCCACACCAAAGTTAATTTTTATGCATGCTTTAAAACTCTATCTCGGGATGGGCAGAAATGGGGACTCCCCGTACGTTTTTAAAAAGCAACGAGTTTGCACAGCTGGAGTGTTTTTTGTAAATAAATGTATTTGTATAACACAGTCATGTAATATACAGAACTATAAGCAGAGACTTTGCAAAACTAAATAAAGGGCTGCATGCTTATTATTTTTTTGTACCTTGTCCCTCGAACTACTTCCTAGTCAGAGAACAAATGAAACTATCACCGAGTTAAATGGTTTGGGTTTTGAGGACATTGTCGGTGACATGTAACCGGACACGAACTGGGTTTCTGAGTCATGATGAGTTCCTGATAAATGCATTGCAAGCGTGGTGCCTTCTGGTGTAACCTGTTGACCCTTGTCTCTGCGGCTTACCCACGGCTTGCCTACCACAAAGCAAACCTGGGGACAAAGCTTTCACCCTCATTGGCCAGAGGGGCTCATATTACTTTCTCTTTTTTAATTTCTAGTAGAAGTAAAGTAGAAATAAACCATCTTTGTCACTATCTTCTTTTGGAGTTCTCAATTCTAAAAAATATCGTTGGTGTAGAGAGACCCATGCGAGCCAACATGACACTCTATGTATTCATTTGAAAAATGGGAAGAACAGTTAATGCAAATAACACCAAAATTATGAATCATAAACAAGAACAGTCTCAGGGAGCTGCCTATTGTTTTTTGCCTCCAAAATATTTAACTTGGTTTGATGTAAAGGGTAAATTATTATTACTTCAGCACCTGGTTGTTAGTGGTCCTCAGCTTCAAGTGTACAGAGCTGGGATGCCTTCATCAGAAATAGTATATTCTGTCTCTACTCCTATTAACTGTAATCACAGGTCTCAGGGAGGGCTCGGGAAAGTCGTCATCTTAGAGTTTTTAGGCCTAAAATGTTGCAACACCTCAATCATGTCCCATCACAGCTCAACAACTATGTTAAAATACATACAGCAACCAGCTGACTCGTACCAGTTTATTTGCTCCTCTGTATGGACAAGCTGAGAATTCTTTGTAAGCAGCTAACCACAGGTGGTGGCTCCCATCCTCAGTTTACCCTCAGACTTCCCAGAGTGCTGGCAAGGCTATACCGGGGATGGCCAATTGCAGCCGACATCATGAAGGATGGGGCATGTACCCCGGGTAAGGAACAACTCCACACAGCTCAGCCATAACCCTGAGACCCAGCAAAGTGCCGCCTGCCTCCTCAGGACCTTGGAGGGAAACTGAGTCCAGGTGTATGTGGGCTGCCTCTGACAACACATAACGGAAAGGCACCTTGGTTCCTTTAACAGCTAAAATGGGTGGTGCTAGATAGGAACTGCTAGGTTTTCAGATTTTGTTCAACCACTATTAGACTCTCACTACATTATCTTTGAAGCTCATCATTCAACTAACAGATTGTTCCCTCTGAAAAAAATACTCTTAGAAATAAACCATAGGGGCTTATCAGATTCATCCAACAATCCATCAGCCCGTGCTGTGTGCTGGTTGTGCAGCCTTGGGCATGCCTCAGTTTCTCATCTGTGAATGGAGAATAATAATAGAACCTACCTCATAGGATTGTTGAGAAGATTAAATTCGATGTGTAGAAAATTCTTAAGACAGAGCCTGACGGGCGCCTGGGTGGCTCAGACGGCTAAGCGTTCGACTCTTGATCTTGGTTCAGGTCATGATCTCAGGGTCATGGGATTGAACCCCTCATCCAGCTCCACATTGGGTGTGGAGTGTGCTTAAGATGCTCTCTCTCCCTCCCCCCAAAAAAATAATAAATATTTTTAAAAATTAAGAAAAAAAAGCCTGACACAGATGCACACTCGATAAAGGTTAGGACTATTGTCCTTATCACTGCTACACTGATAACTGGACACTGTTCCTGCTCTTAAAAGGCTTCCATCTAGTTGTGGAGGGGATGGCACAGACATGGGCAGGCGGAGAAGTCAGACGAACCTAACGGTGGGCAGCGGGAGGCCAGAGGAGAGGTGGTTCGCCGAGGTGATGGCATTTGGCCCTCCCTGGTACAATACAGAACTTTTAATAGTGCTGCAGCATTAAAGAGACTGCTTTTCTTTCAATGCTACCTGTGACTCCGACTCTTTCCAAAGAAAAACAAAAGATTGACACAGTCTTGCAACAAAGCCAAGGTCCTAGAATCATGGCTACGAAAGAGTGGTCCTTTTGCAAGGTTGCGTTTTCAGGATTGGGAGAAGGTGTACCCCCAAATCACCCCAGCCAGACTCCCCAGATGGTGGGACGAGTTGATGTCCATCCCTGAGCTGAGTACCAGGGGCAAGACCCATGAAGAAAAGTAGACACATCCTCTGGGCTCCCAAAGCGGCTTTGGCCATGCCTGTCCCCAGTCTGCTTCCCGAGTGCCCCACTCTGTAATTCAAACTAACTTCTTCCCCTCTCCATGGCTCTGAAAATGCGAAAGCATTTGAGAGCAACCGAGAAGCTTTTTTGGAGGGAGTGGAGGAATGCGGACTGCTTCAACCAAAAATTCCAGAGGTCATTTTGCAGAAGCAAGCAGGTGACATTGTTGGGGAAACACACCCCGGGCCACAGGCAACAGTGAGCTCTGATCTGTGCTCCTGAGAAGATAATGTCCCAAAGAAAGAAACTGATCATGTGAGCACTTTCGAGGAGGGAACCCCAGATCTGCCAGGCCTCACGGCCATCTCGCTTGAAACAAAAGCTCATCCTGATGACCTGGAGGTTAGAAGGTCAAGTCATGCTCAACACACCGCACAGAGAAGGCGGGGGAGCTTACAGTGCATTCCTAGACTTACACAAAATGCTTAATTTGTTTAATTGCCTAGCACTGATGGGGAAGTCCTTGGTCCTAGCGACTGTGGACACATCAACAATAACTGCCATCTGCTGCCTATTATGGGCCAGGTTATGCTAAAGGGTTTTACACAGATCGCCTTTTAATCCTCACAAAAACCTTGTGAAAAAATTACTGCCATTATCTCTTCCCGGTCGTGCTGTAGAGAACGGGCTGAGTAAGAGAGAGGAGGAACAGGGCGCGCGTCTGGGATGAGGCAAGGTATAGACACTTGACCGTTCTGCTTGGGATCGGGGACCCTCAGGTTGTCTCTGAAAGGACTTGCTGAGCAGTTTTTCATTCCTGGGCCAAACGTTAGAGCATCTTAAAAAAAAAAAAAAAAAAAAAAAAAACTCGTTCATTGCGTCATGACAAATTTTGGCTGCCTCACCTTCAAAAATGGGCAGGTAGAGAAGCACTCAGCTTAGGGGGTTAATATTCTCATCCAGCGTCACTTGGAAGGCAGGTGAAGCTGGGTCGTTACCTGGGATGACCAATTTCTTTTTCCCTAAGCAGGTGGACGAAAACCCGAAGGCAGCAGGGCCAGACGGCAGGGGAATCAACCCACCTGCCAGAAAGGCCCCGCCCCGACCACGCCCACTCAAACCACGTCCCTGCCCCGCCTACGCTCCGCTAGGCCACGCCTCTCCCTCGCCCTCAGTCCTCTGACCAGAACCTGGTTGCTACAGCACTTTCTCCACTCAGTCCCGGGCCGAAAGGGCTCCCAAGCGCCCCTCAAAGGCATTTCTAGGAGTTTTATTTCCCGACACATCCCAGGCACCAGGCACGGGACTTGCGAGTGGGCAGTTCAGCCCCTCAGAGAGTCTTTGAAATGCGAGGATGAGGGTCTCAGTCTTACCGGATCCTGTGCTCCCTTTTAAGTTACAAATGCTTTGTAGGAAATAAAATTCTTGTTGATACATCCTACCTACTCACGTAGTTTCAAAAACTAAGCAAAACAATCTAGTGCCCTACTGGTTATATAACGAAGCCATCACGCGGCCACACACATGAGCAGAACACAGCAACAGATGCATTTGCTTCATTTGGAGACTCAAACCCAAGAACGCTTTGTTAATGTGACTTCTCCCCCAGAGAGTGAACGACTCTGTTTGAAGCTTCAAAGCAAATTCTCCCTCATTTTACACCTTCTTGGAAAATTTTTTGCATATTTTAAGAATGCTCAAAAGCTTATTTGTAAAGCAGAATTGGCCTGTAGGCTCAGATCATTGTAAATAGGTTCTTCACTCACATGAATGTTTGGTGGGACGTCACCAGGTTCTGCTGGAGGGGACAGTTCCTGGCCCACCACCCATGCCACGCCTCATCACTGGGACAACTTCCAAGCTCTCCACAAATAACCTACACTTGCCTCTAAAGGGCAGAACTGCTTTGTCTGAGAACCACTGGGCATAGAGTAAGGAACACACACATCATTGCTGAAAAAGTCCGGGCAAACCCCAAGGATGGTAAGGATCCAGCCGTGAAGTTCCAGCCCAGTGAGCCCTTCTCCACAAGATGGCAACACTTAGGGGACACACTCGGGGCTCGGGTCCACTTGAATGGCCTGCCATTTCTGGAACTTGTTCCCAAAACCTCTAGCCATATTCACGTTTATGCTCTCTCCATTCATGCCTGGAAGAGCAAGTGATTAACAACAGAAGAAACCCAACCTCTAAGCATTTGTAAGGAGGAAAGGGGCAGGAAATCTTAAGAAGATGGGTGGAAATGGATTTCTCTCTTCTAAATGTTGAAGCTCTGGGATTACCAAGGTGCTGAGTCATTTAGAACCAGAACTCTGCCTTGCCACAGACACCATCTCCTCTCCCACCTCACGTGAAAGTGGGGTGGGGGGCGGGGAAACAAGCTGGTGGCCAGTGGGATACACCCTAGGAGCAGAAGAACCTAAGAAAGCCCGATCTTGCATTTGGGATAAACTCTCCTTGTGTTCCAGGTTCGCAAACTTGGCTGCCCCCCTGTGATCACAAGGCTGGGACCCGGGTCCCACCCACAGAGAGTCTAAGTCAGGGAGGACAGAGGCTCTGTCTGTGCAGGGGATTATTATCAAACCTTTCCAGGCGATTCTAATGGGAAGCCAGGGCTGAGAACCTGGGTCTCACACTAGAAAGCAGCGGCCCCAGAAGTAATGAGAAGATGTCTCTTAAAAATAAAAGGTGACTATTACCCCAAGATAGCAGATTCAAACTTGGAAAGTATTTTAATTTTTTTTTTCAAACTTTCCAACTGTTTAAATTAGAAAGTCACCAGTACGGGGCGCCTGGGTGGCTCAGTTGGTTAAGCGACTGCCTTCGGCTCAGGTCATGATCCTGGAGTCCCAGGATCGAGTCCCGCATCGGGCTCCCTGCTCAGCAGGGAGCCTGCTTCTCCCTCTGACCCTTCCCCCTCTCATGCGCTCTCTCTCTCTCTCAAATAAATAAAACCTTTAAAAAAAAAAAAAAGAAAGAAAAAGAAAGTCACCAGTACTAACCAGTTCACTACTGGACACCGTCTTTCCCTCCCAACCGACAGTATGGCTCGATGGATCTAGAGCTTTGCTCGTGTTTTGACCCTTCCAGTGCTGCCGGGTCTCCCAACACTAGCTGCACTTAGGGTTTGTTTGCTGGTAGCCAACAATTCGAGTATTCAAGTGCCTTTGGAGTGGAAATCATTTAAGGATCTGACACTGTACCTCCTCCCTTAGCCTCTGGAGATGCCCGGAGTTCCCACAATGGTTCCTAATAGTTGGTTAAATGAGACATTTCAAGTGCCCTTGTTACAGAGGTCCCACCTGATGGTGAATTTCAATTTAGTGATGTGTTTCAAATGGTGCATCTAGGTCTCCGTTTGCAATATTATGAACGTATAAGCAAAAAGAAAAGCAAAAAAAAGTGCAGAACCACTCCTTTTGGGGAGGAGACCCATGGGAGGGTGACCCACGTAGGTATGAAAACTATTTGAGTGATACGGGATCTGAGGACAGGGCGGAGAGTTCAGAAGCCCACGGTGAGCAGACGAGGACCAAGCAGGAGAAGCCTATCTCCGACTTCCACCTCGGTCCTGTGAGAAGGTCAGAGGGTGGGGGGTAGGCTCCCAGATTCAGGTTAGAAATGTAGGCGGAGGGACACCTGGGTGGTTCAGTCGTTAAGCGTCTGCCTTCGGCTCAGATCATGATCCTGGGGTCCTGGGATCAAGCCCCGCATCAGGCTCCCTGCTCGGCAGGAAGCCTGCTTCTCCCTCTCCCACTCCCCCCCTGCTTGTGATTCCTCTCTCTCTGTGTTTTTCTCTGTCAAATAAATAAATAAAATCTTTTAAAAAAAATAAAGAAATAAAGAAATGTAGGCAGAGCCAGGCCCACGCCAAGAGGGCTTCTCCCCTCCAAGAGCCCCTAGTCCGTCCCTGAAGGGTGGCCCAGTGCCTTAGCCCAGCTCCCAGCCCCCAGTTTCTCTCTTTCTTTCAGAGAAGACCTTCTGCAGGGCCCCATCTTGGTTATCACCCCCCACCCCTCCAAGCCCACCGGCTTCCACTTCCTTTCCTGGGGGTCTTTCCCCGGCTGATCTAGTGTTCATCAGACTGCACTCCCCAGGGCCAGAGTCTGGGGCCTCAGCGCCTCTTGCCTCCACATCCCTGGTCTCCTCTAAGACAGAAAGGGCCTCCCAGGCAGGGTCCCTGTTCTTTCTGAAGCAGAGGGCCCTGTCTACCTCCTGTACCTTGAGAAGTGTTTTCTGCCCCAACGTCTGGAGAAAACCAAAGCAAGAGGGTATACTTTACTCATAAGAAAGAGTTCACTAGGGGCGCCTGGGTGGCTCAGTCGTTAAACGTCTGCCTTCGGCTCAGGTCATGATCCCAGGATCCTGGGATCGAGCCCCGCATCGGGCTCCCTGCTCCTCGGGAAGCCTGCTCCTCCCTCTCCCACTCCCCCTGCTTGTGTTCCCTCTCTCGCTACGTCTCTCTCTGTCAAATAAATAAATAAAGTTTAAAAAAAAAAAAAAAAAGAAAGCGTTCACTAACCTGGAAGTGGAGTCAGGGAAGGAGACTTCCAGGAATAAATAGATCATTGTACGGTGATTGCAATCAGACGTTCTTCATTTCCACAGAGGACTAGAATCACACAGTGGAAGGGCTTTGCCAGATCTGACACACTTTCCACATTCTTTGGAGAAAGAATGTTCTTTGAGAGTGACTCCAGAGGAAGAGGCCATGCCCTCCTCTGCCCTTCTGCAGGGCCCCTCTCCGGGAAGCCTGGATCAGGGCTCCTGCTAGGAGCACCCTCTTCTTCATTGCATTTAGGGGAGTCAGAATTATACGGTGGTGTGAGTGGTCAGCACAATCACTAAGTACAGGGATTAATGTCGTGTGTACACACGGAGGGGCCCAGCGCTGGACCTGCTAAAACCCATGAAGGACCATGCTCCTCTGTGGAGACACATCCTGGTGTAGAGGGAGTGGGAAGCTCATGCTGGTCCTACCGTTCATGTCACCTGGAGCGAGGATGTAGTGGTCCCGGAGTCTGCAGGGTCTTAGCAAACTACTGTTCACCTGCTGCCACCTGGTGGCCATGTCTGGAACTTCCTCTAAGGGACTGACGAGAGCTCTGCTTCTCACCCCATCTCTCCACCTCTTCATGTCTTGGCCACGGTTTTAGAAATGCACAACCCACCAGCAGCGTGCAGCCGTGGCCCCGGCGGGAAGTGTGAGGTAGGTGGCATTTGTCCTCATCGCAGAGTCTCTCCGAACCACTCACGACCTCTCATTGCTCCTCTTTGGGGGGAAAGTGATGGTCCCCTAAGGAACGAGAAAATTCACTCTCCCTTCCTAGTACTGCAGGGGGAGAGGAAGAGGGCAGCGGGGACGCGAAGAGCCCAGCATCCAGGGGCCGGCTCCCAAGCCTCGCAGGGCAGGACCCGTGGACTGAAAGTGGGTGCCGCCCACTGTTCAGAGGTTGAAGCCTGAATCCCCCCATGTGAGGGTGGGAGAGAATGAAGTCAGATGAGGTCATGAGGGTGAGGCCCCCAAATGCACACCAAATGTATCCCTGTTACATTTCCGCCTGTTAGCCTCCACAGATCGTTCCAGGTACATTTAGATAAAATCCAAATTCTTTAGGGGGGCCCATAGGGCTCTGCTGAGCGGCCCCTGACAACACCTCCTACACCCCCCCAAAAGGACACGTTTTGCCCCGTGGGGGAAAGCAAAGACAGCCTCTGTGGATCAGTCACTCCCAGCTTGGTAACTCTTATCGTGAGAATGGCGGGGGAGGTGCGGGAATGTCCCTCCGTAACAAGGGCTCACGCGCTAACAAAAAAAGGTGGACAAATTCCGCCCTGACATCGTTTCGAAGTGCCGCTGTCAGCCCTTGGCCCGTCCAGGCCCTCCGATGTCCGCGCTCACGGTGTGAAAGCCAGGACCCCTCGGCGCCTGCGGTGTCCCCGTCCCGGCCAGGTGGCTTCCAACGGCGGGGGAAAGAAGAGGGGCGACGTTAACCGTGGGGCGTGGAAACCTCACAGGCCGGGGGGAGGCCCAGCACATGCGCGCTGGAGAAGCTCCCCCGAGAGGCCGAGCGCGGAGGTAACGAGGGGCCGCGCTACCTGGACGGTCCACCAGGTGGCACTGCGCCCTCTGCCGGGCTCTCCCGGCGGCCTGGGGTCGAAGCGCGAGGGTCTTAACTGGAACCTCCGGCCTCCCTCACCAGCCCGGGGTGGGATGTGACCTGCTCTTCTGAGTCATGTGTGGCGGGGAGTCGAGGGGCAGGTGACCTGAGAATACTCCCTTCGCCTAGAAGAGAATCATCTCTTCCCAGGGTGACCTGGGGTCTTGAGATCTCTCCAAAATGCTGTAGGAACCCCGAGATACAGAAACTGCTCCATGGAGAGGGGCAGTAAGCAGAGTCTTGCTGGGTGAGCCGGAAGTCATGAGGCGAAGAGGTGGATAAAGTATCTCATGCTACACATGTGGCCGAAGGGCACCATCTTGGGAGGACTGGTATGGCGGAGCCTGGGGAGCAGCCTGTGGGGTGAAGGGGAGTCTGGATCCTGGACACTGTGCTCAGAGGTTTTGTCTAACAATTAGTTCATCTCGACCAGCCTCCAGTTATTCTGGCTCTTTGCCCTTGAGGAGGCCCTGGCCACAGCCCCCTAAAATCACCCTTGGGACTTTAAGAGTGTGTGGCCTCCCGCACCACTGACCTGCCTCAAGGGCACAAAACCTGCAATGTCACCAATTCTGTGGTGTCCCTCCTTATCTGGCAATCGTGTGAGGTCCTATGGGGGAAAACTCAAGGCTGTCCTCAGAGAACTCAGCATCCGGCAGGAAAGGTAGGACGACAAACCCCACCCCCCATCCCACCGTGTGCGGGTTCGGTGCATGGGGCGGTGGGAGCACGGGGCAGGACGGCCCTCGCCCACCCACAGGGGAGGAAAAAAAGTGCCCTCGGAGAAGCAAGGCAAGGAAAAACTGTATTTGGCTGGGCTGGTGCCTTAGGTAGGGAGCAGAGGCGATGTCATAAAAGTAGGGTGGAACCGTAATGAGAAAGGTCTTGCATACTAAGCAACATAATTAGTCATTTTCTTTGTGGGCAAAAGGAAAGTGTTCGTGGATTTTTTTTTAAGGCAGTTCTTTTTTTTTTTTTTTTTAGATGTTTATTTATTAGAGAGACAGAGAGAGAGCGCGCGCACAAGCTGGGGGAACAGGTAGAGGGAAAGGAGGCTCCCAACTGAGCAGAGAGCCCAATGTGGGATTCCATCCCAGGACCCTGGGATCATGACCTGAGCCAAAGGCAGACGGTTAGCCGACTGAGCCACCCGGACGCCCATGTTCATGGATTTTAAACAAGAAAGTGACACAATTTGCATCTTGAAAACCATTTTGGAAGTGGGGTAGGGATGGATGAAAGGGGGTGGAGGCTCAGTCTTTCGAGGGCTCATGACAACTAAGGGGACAGATCGCAGAGATTAATAGGAAGAAGGACTCCATCGGTGCCTAATTTGATGTGTGGAGACTGTGTTTCCATGTGGCCCAGAGTCTCACTTCTCCTAACACTTTGTTCCACCTCTGCCTTCTGCAAAATTAAAATATCCTGCTTGCCCATGGATGAGATTCAGAAGAGGAAAATCTCTGAATCCCATCGACAGTATGCACCAAGCACATTTCCCCTCATTCTGTTGCCATCGCAACACCAGATGCTTCTGGCAAGATGCTGGCACTGAGAAAAATTGACAATATTAAAAAAAAAACACTTTTATTTTTTTTACCTGTAGACCAAGGTTTTGAAACATTAACTCAATTACTTTCTCAAGTTCAGTCACACCAAAGCCTAAAGGAGGACAGACCTCCCAGCAAATGCCTTGACACTTTCCCAGCTGTCTCAAGGAACCGCCCTTCTGGGGGTAACCATGCCATCTGCCAACCCTGAGGTCTAGCTGCCCCCCTTCCGGTCACCGCCAGAACTGTCCTTTCCTGGTAAGCCCTGTGGTGCTGACAACCAGCTTGTTCTGGGAAGAAGAGCACAGACCCTCGCAGAGACCTGTGTGGCAGGCAGCCCAGCTGACAAGCAAGCTTACACGTGTGTGAAGGCAGTGCACGCAGCCGGGAGCACAGGCTCCCCCCGACCCCCGCCTCTCAGTGACAGCCACTGAAGCACGGGAATAGAAATGGCTCTCTGCCCAGCGATCTTCCTGCCGCAGAATTGGAAAGACCAGGCATTGCCTTGAGTAAGGGACCAGATCAGCTTACTTCCCCCCAGACCTTTCCTCATATCCTTCCCAGTGGGAAAAGGGCTGGAAAATGGTACCTGAGGGCCGGTGGCCATTATTCCAGGGATGGGGGAGAGGAAGGAGAGAAGGAGGCTGAAGAGAACAGAGACGCTGGGGGTGATGTCATGGTGGCCAGTGTGGCTCTGAAGTCAGGAAGAGTGGCTGCAACGTCAGTGGTGGCTTCCAGAAGCTGAAAAGCACCAAAGAGGAAAGAGAGGCGGAGTCCAAGAAGAATCCAGGGGACATCTGCAAAGCCGGAGGATTGTCAATGAAAAAGCATTGAGGAAAACAAGAGAGATTGTCCTAGAATGTGGCAAGGGAATGACAGCCGTGGGCTCACTTCTAATCTTTACGGATTGTGGCACATTCTGTCTGTCTGCCTTGTTTTTAAGAAATTGCATGCACGAAGTGATTGTTTGGATTTCAAATAGGGATTGAGCTTGGCGGTATTGTGTAGTTCAAAAAATTGCAACTAACTAAAGCAGTAGCAACCAAAGTTGCAAGTAATTAAAATCATGCTTATGTATGTTTGAAAGTATTTAAACAATCAAAAGTTGTGTTCTGTATGTTCTCTATACTTCCTTGACACACTTTATTCACCCAGCAAATTCCCTCATTTTAGAAAAATCTCTGATAACATTGCAATCTAAAATCCTCAAGTGGCTAGCAGATTTTATTCAGACATGTAATACTAACGTGATGTTTGCATTTACTTTTGTGCAAATTATAAAGGGTTAGAAACCTCTGAGGTTGTTTATTAAAGATTTTATTTATTTATTTATTTAGAGCATGAGGTGGGGGGGAAGGAGGGGCCGAGGGAAAGAGGAGAGAGAATCTCAAGCAGACTCCCCACTGAGCGCAGAGCCTGATGCAGGGTTCGATCCCAAGACCCTGAGATCTCATGACCTGAGCCAAAACCAAGAGTCAGATGCTCAACCAACTGAGCCAGCCAAGCGCCCCGAAATCTCTGAGTTTTATAACTTCTAAAATTCTGTGTTGCTAAAACCAAAACCGGAACCACCGTGGTTGACTTGATGGATTGGAATGCCACTGCTAGGTATTCGAGCACACTGGGGGGATCTGACCTGCATGGAATACCACTTGTCATTCCTAGCTGCCTACTCTTAGACCAGTGACTGAACGCGTCTGCCTCCGTCTCCTCACCTGTAAGAGAGGAACGGGATGCTCCTGTATCATCTAGGAGTAGGTTCAGCTGCACGTAATAGAAAAGCCCAAATAAGATGGCTTACACCAGAGACAAGTCTATTCCTCTTGTGTCCACGCTGCCCAGACGTAGGGGCCACGGCGAGTGTGGCAGTCCACAGAGTCCCGTGGCAGCCTCCACCACGCAAGGCTTGCTGTCCCGGGTTAGCTGGTGGTGTAAGAGGGCTTCTGGAGCTCCAGACTTCTGACAGTGGAAAGAGGAAAGCTTGTAGAAGCACCTGCCCCTCCCTTTAAAGACACTTGCTGCAAGTTGCGTAAACCACATTTTCTGGGCAGCGGGTGAGAACTTCGTCATCTGGCCACCCCTGGCTGGGAGAGGAGCTGGGAAGTGCCGTCTGCAGACGGATGCTGGGAAATAAGCAAGATGTTGTCACAATCTGTTTCCCTGGGCAACTGTGAGGATCAGTGTGTTCATGCATAGAAAACATGTAGAACGGAGTTGCCTGACCCCCAGTCTCTGCTCACTTCGTGTGAGCTCTTAGCTTCGTGTGGTGGAGACAGGCGGTTTGGCTTCGGGGAAATGCTCGTCAAAAGAGCTCCCTCTTCAATGGTCTTTTCTATTCTTCTTCTTTTTCTTCTTCTTCTTCTTCTTCTTCTTCTTCTTCTTCTTCTTCTTCTTCTTCTT
>NC_058407.1:114562035-114605754 GCF_002201575.2 Neomonachus schauinslandi | reverse complement strand
TTTCTTTCTTTCTTTCTTTCTTTCTTTCTTTCTTTCTTTCTTTCTTTTCTATTGTAGTATATAATTTTTAAAGGGAAAAATTCATAGAGACCAATGAATTTGAAGAAAAAGATCAGGAGGGCCTTTTGTTTGCAAAATACAAAGAAGAACCCTTTTCAAAACTGTGGCTTAAGTGATGTCAGTAGTTGCAAAGTCCCTGGAGCTGATGAATGACATTTTAAGCCATGATTGACATTCATCCTTTCTTATCATGAGCATTCTTAGATCATTCCCCAGGGAGTTCTAAAATTTTTCTAAGGAACTTCTGCATCATTCTAGAGTAGCATTTGCTAAACTTAATTGCCTTAGGAAAAAAAACACTCTTTTATATCATTTTGCATAGCAACATCCCAAACACAGAAAACATGATGATGCATGGAAAATATAAAGTCTGGGAGAAATACAGCTATGGAGGGACTGGTCATGTGTTCCCAGAAATCACTTGAGGACTGTTTCTGCTCTCTCATGACAACTGCCAAGGGCCAGGTTCATCCATGGTTCTTTTTTTTTTTCCCTGAAGCTCTGCCTTAGCAATTCTTACAAACAAAGCTTTATTTTACTCGGAAATCAGGTGAAAAGGAAAAAAAAATCAATGCTTATTGAAGGAATAAAAAAATCTTTCAAGATGATGTGTACTCCCATAAGGATGGGTTGCATATTTTAGAAGTATAGTAAGTATGCACTGGTCTGAAACAGTTACCATAGGAACAAAACTTTTTCCCCATTAGAAGGAAGGGTAGTCACTGTAGTAAATTTCCACACAAATATCTAAGCTACACCAATTGAGCATCAATTGGGAATCAAATCCAACAGACTGTGGATTTAATAGGCTGATGTTAGAGGGGGAGGATAAGGACTCTAATATAAGGAAAATTTTTGCACATCCAATGATCAAACTAGGTTTGCTAAACAAACCATCAAAATAGGCACTTTAGTGCCCACTGCATTTTTTATTCTGCTCTAATTTCCCAGAAGGGCATCACCCTAACTCAGCTAAAAGCTGTGCCAAGCAATATCAAAGAGGAGTCTTACAGCATGGTTCATAAGAATTTATTCTGAAAAAGAGAGAAAATGTGGCAGAGCACTACATAAGAGGATACATAGGGTTCTGGGAGCAATGGGAAGTGGCGAGTGGGGTTAGAGTTATGGATGCTTCCACAATGAGCTGGATTTGAGTCTAGCTCTAAATGTAAAGACATTTTAGGACTACCTTAACCTTAATCTCTTCATTTCACATAAGAATACATGAAGAAATCTGCATATTAAGTTGAAAAAGGCTCTTTTCCTATAAAATAAAAATTCTAAGTGATAAGAAAGCATTGTGACTGTTAAGATTTTTTTTTCTTAATGGTACCAAAAATGATACATCTACAATGACATCTTAGATTTAATGAGATATGGGCATAGGAAAAGGATGAATAAGGAAAATATGATCTTGAGGATACGTAAGAGGAAAGCAGAAGTTCAATATGTGAGGTGGAGTGGGAGTGAAAGATCATACCACATAAGACCCCCAGAAAAATATTGGTTAGCAAATATAATAATTTTAGATTTAGTTTTCTCTTAAACATTTGAATAAACCATCTAGCCATGTGAATTCTGATGACTTTTAAAAGAAACTAACAATTTAAAATAGTTTTAAAATCTAACTATTTTAAGAAAATTAGTCTCAATGTGTGTATTAAAAGGATTGTAATAAGAAAATATCAATCTAGGGGTACCTGGGTGGCTCAGTCAGTTGAGCGTCCGACTCTTGATTCTGGCTCAGGTCATGATCTCGGAGTCGTGAGATGGAGACTTGCATCAGGCTCTGCACTCAGCTGGGAGTCTGCTTGAGATTCTCTCTCTCCCTCTCCTTCTGCCTCTACCCTCTGCTGACATGCTTTTTTTTTTTTTCTCTCTCTCTCTCTCATTCAAATTAATAAATAAATCTTTAAAAACATGTATCAATCTAAACACTCATTATAATTGAATTGAATTGAATTTATGTGAAAAATACCTCAGTCTAAAAAAATCCCCAAATACCAGATGCTGAATCAATGCCAGGTAATTACTTAAAGTATACTTAAAATTCTGAGAGAATACTAGAAACCTAAGACTAAATGATGATATAATAATATATCTTTTACAGAGAGCATATTCTACTGAAGGCCCTTGGCTTACATTTTACTTTCTTAGAATTCTCCATTTCATTTAGTTTTTGAAAGCATAAGGGTCAATTGTCATCAATTTCTTGGCTCATACTGGAGTAACTAGAAATTTTGAACCCTTAGAATCTTGGCATGTTCTTTATTTTACTTTTTATGCTATAAAATATACTTAGAAGGCTTCTTACCAGAGTCTTTTAGGCTTTACTACTGTATTTTAATTCTCCAAAGGGTGTGTCAAAGAGATTAAAAAAAAAAGCTTTGGGTGCATTACAAAAGAACTCCTGCAGTTAATGCTGTAGCAAGTTGGTGATCTAAAATCTATGATAGGGGCCCCTGGATGGCTCAGTGGTTAAGCGTCTGCCTTCGGCTCAGGTCATGATCCCGGGGTCCTGGGATCGAGCCCCGCATCGGGCTCCCTGCTCGGCGGGAAGCCTGCTTCTCCCTCTGTCCCTCCCCCTGCTTGTGTTCCCTCTCTCGCTGTGTCTCTCTCTGTCAAATAAATAAAATCTTTAAAAAAATAAATAAAGATAAAATTTAAGATAATGTTATGATTTCAGGCTGAACTCACCAGTCTTACTTGCTTATACCACCTGTACCTTGTAAGGCCCTCGGGTTAGTGCCGAACATCATCTTACTACGTGGGTGGCAGGTGTCTGTCATCTCAATAATTCTGCAGAAAAGCCAGGGAATTTGTTTGAAAGTATTTGTCCAGATGAAACCATATGGGGCCTCCAGGGTGCTCTGGGCCTGAAGCCTAAGCCTGCTGGCTATGGAGAGCCACAGAGCTCATCCACAAGAAAATCTGATGTCTCCTCAAAGCCAGTAAAGATAAAAGAAACCTGCATTAGTCCAAAAGAGCACAGCTCATGTGTGGGAATTGCACAAGATTAGGGTTTGTCCTTTGTTGGCCTTAGAAAGGCCAGGGAATAGAAAGGAAAGTAGACAGCCGCTGAGTCCTTCTGTTTTGTTGTTTTCCTTGCTTACGAGAAACTTTTGGACAGTTAACTTTGCCTTGATTAACTCTATTGGTGGGTAGGGGGCCTTGATAGCAAACTCTGGCTATTGTGTCCCCTTAGGTGATATAGCCACATCATTGGAACAGAATCCTGTGAAAGGTAAGACTTGACAGGCTTTCTGTGCCTTAGAATGGTCTGATTCCTCTTAGTAGTGATTGAACTGCATGACATATAGATGATAGGAGAGATTCTCGGGCAGGCTGGAAAGCTGTTGACCCTTGTTATCCCATGGCAAAATATTTGGTAAAGTTGTCACTCGAACTGTCATAGAAGCGAAACCACTGGCTTGTCTATCCCCCGAGGGGAACTCTTTGGAAGAACTCAGAATATTGCGGTAGGTTGATGGCTCCTTGTTGCTTTTATCAAGATATGATGAGAGAAAAGTAGTCAGACAAGGGCCATGCAGTTTGCACAGAGAGATGGAAGTGAACAGACTTGTGTTAAGGAGGGCTTCTTGGAATGCAGGTTGCCACCTAAAGTCCAAATGTGTAGCCCTCCAGTGTTGGAAAATGCAGTCAAGAAAGAGAGAAACATGAAACAAAGGGGGCAGGAGACCCAACACAGACTCTACCACTGGGAAGATGAAAGCAGATCTGGGCACCTGGGTGGCTCAGATGGTTAAGCGTCTGCCTTAGGCTCGGGTCATGATCCCAGAGTCCTGGGATCGAGTCCCGCATCGGGCTCCCTGCTCCACGGGAAGTCTGCTTCTCCCTCTGCCTCTCTCTCTCTCTCTCTGTCTCTCATGAATAAATAAATAAAATCTTTAAAAAAAAAAAAGATGAAAGCAGATCTCAGATGGTTGCAGCGAATCCAGATTGGAAAATTCAACCGGTACCCATCGCTTCTCTTCCATCCAGAATGTACACATAGGCATAGTGAAGGTCAGAATTCCTGATGGAATCCACAATGTTGCTGGTGTCTGGCTGATAAAGAATGACAGGACAATAAAAAGATCTTTTCCTTACTTGAACACTTACACTGATCTGTGATGCCTCTCTTGGCAAGAGTCTTCTGATCCCCAGACTGTGACAGAAGAAAACTGCCTATCTGTCAAACTGGAGTACTTCTCCTATACATTCATAGATGATTGTGTTTATATTATAGATACATAAATGCATAGAATAGTCTTTGGAAACTTACACAGGAAGCTGGTCACAGTGATTGCTTCTGGGAAGGGGGATGCAGTGGCTAGAGGAAACAGCATGAGGAAGACTTACTTCTCTCTTCTTCCATTTGGGCAAATCACTGGTCCATGTATATACATCTCCTATTCACAAACACACACACACCACAAAGTAAAAAAAAAAAAGTTTCTAATAAAATTACAATCGCATACCTTTTAACCTAGTTATTTCTCTCCTGGGAATGATTTCCTACAAATAGAACCTAATGTGTGAAATGATGTATGTTGAAAGTCATTAAATTGTAGCATTGCTTTTAATAGTAAATATTAAAAACAACTTAAGTGAAATCTTAAATGTCCATCGATAGGGCACTGGTGAAGTGTATTATATACAGACATATGATTTAATACCATACATCCACAAAAAGAAATAAAGAACAGTATATATTGATAAAAATGAGCTCTACAATATTACTAACTGAAAGAAGCAAGTATTGTATACTCTCATTTGAGTTAACAAAATGAGAGGAATATATACGTGTATATATATGTATATATATAGTTATGTATGTTTTTGTATATACACATACATATTCATTTGTTTTGATAAAATATTTCTGAAAGGTACATAAAAGTTGATAACATTGGCTGTCTCAGAAAAGGAGAACTTGGTAGCAGAGGTTCAGCGGTGGGATAGATAACTTTTATTCCAAAAGAATTCCATATCCATATTCCATATCAGTAACAACATTAGGTAAGTGTATACCCTTGCTTCATAGACAACATTCATTTGAGTGCCTAAGTGACTTAACTTGTCTATTAATACAGCCCACATTAACAGTTGGACCACCAAAGCCAAGGATACTTTTCAACAGCTCAAGGAAATTTTTCAGTAGGCAAGAAGGCCAATACTGGTTAATAGCATAATTAACTCTTAAGAGGGCAATCTAACTTCTCTCATTTCCAAGTTCTTAGTAACCCACAGAAGGTGATTTGTTCATAAACACTGGTTCTTCCAAATAAAAGACAAGCATAGATAAGAGACAAAAAGAGCGAGATAATTTTTCTGGAGGTTTTTTTTTTTTTTAAAGACTTTATTTATTTATTTGACAGAGAGAGAGACAGCGAGAGAGGGAACACAAGCAGGGGGAGTGGGAGAGGGAGAAGCAGGCTTCCCGCCGAGCAGGGAGCCCCATGAGGGGCTCGATCCCAGGACCCTGAGATCATGACCTGAGCCGAAGGCAGTCACTTAACCAACTGAGCCACCCAGGCGCCCCTTTTCTGGAGGTTTTGTTCCTTCCTGGCTGAGACCTGCTATGGTGAAAAAAATTTGGTTCTGATGGTTAAGTTATGTGACCTTTGGGAAATCACTCAGTGTCCCTCAACCTAATTTAAAAATTATGTATATATATAATTTATATCACTCATCCAATCTCATCTCCTTATATAGGCAACATCCTGTAGAATAAAAAGCCTGATTCTAAAGGCCATATCTGCATGTACCATTTAAAAAATTAACATGTGCATGGATTTTTTACACCGATCTTGTGAAACGGTATGTTCAGTTTCCAGGGATAATTAGCATCAACTTCGTCTGTTGCTAATTTTAGTTATTTCTCACCAAGTACATTACGACGAAAAAATGCTGCTGTCACCTTTGATGTCTTTCACCAATGAACGAATGAATCAATGGTTTATCATAGGTTCCTTTTTCCTTATTTATTTTTTTGCCACAGGCCTTGTTCTAAGAGCATAGAGTCTGGCATGGTCAGAGAGAATGTTCTTCTATAATGAGAACCACTCTTTCTAGCTAAAAGGACATATTCCCTTTCTTTTTAAAATGCTCTCTTCCTGTCCCTGTTCCCTTCCCTCCTTCTTTTCGTTCTCCACTTCTGTCCTTTCTTCCAGCACTGGTTTCCTAGAGAGACCATTTATTTAAAATCCTTGAGTAAAGAACACCTTTAGAGTAGTTGAAAACCTCAAATGACTATTATTATAAAGTTTCCTTCTAAAAAGACCTAAAAACTAGCAAAGAGTTGTGCTCTACTTAACATTCTTTCCAATATGTCAAATGGCAGATTGAGCTGGTGAGTGTTGGTGCCTATCATTGGCTCTGGATCTTCTAGTGCTTTTCTGTGTCCTGATGAGTTTCAAGACCAAACTTCTGCATAAGCTAAGTTGAAAATAGTCATATACTTTGAGAGCGACGGGCCATTAGAACTGGAGGGAGGGTTGAACAAAACCTACTTCAGTTTTTTCGCTTTACAGATGAGGAGACTAAGGTTGAGGGACACTGAGTGATTTCCCAAAGGTCACATAACTTAACCGTCAGAACCAAATTTTTTTCACCATAGCAGGTCTCAGCCAGGAAGGAACAAACCCTCCAGAAAAATTATCTTGCTCTTTTTGTCCCTTATCTATGCTTGTCTTTTATTTGGAAAAACCAGTGTTTATGAACAAATCACCTTCTGTGGGTTACTAAGAACTTGGAAATGAGAGAAGTTAGATTGCCCTCTTAAGAGTTAATTATGCTATTAACCAGTATTTGCCTTCTTACCTACTGAAAAATTTCCTTGAGCTGTTGAAAAGTATCCTTGGCTTTGGTGGTCCAACTGTTAATGTGGGCTGTATTAATAGACAAGTTAAGTCACATGCTAATCTTGTGACATTGGCCAATGACATTAACATATCTAGAGAGATAAGAGGATTTCAGCATAAGAGTTTGAACAGCAAATATAGAACAGGAGCAGGGGAACCAAGGTAGGAGTTGACCCGTATCCTGGTCAGAGCAGGGTAGAGGAAAGCCCAGCTGGGGTGTTGAGAATTTCATTCCCATTGTCCAGCATCTCCCGTAGGAAAAGGATCCTTCTTTTTTGAATTTCCTTGGCTTCCTGGTTTTCTTATGACCTCTCAGGCCACTCATTCTCTCATCTACTTGCTCCTTCCTGCTCTCCCATCTCACTTCTACATGGTAGAGTCATTGGGATCTCATTTATGGTCTTCTCACTGGATACTTTGTCCCAAAGTGATCTCATTCATGCTGATGAATTCTCAGATTTATAGCTCTATCCCAGATCCTTTTTTTTTTTTTTAGAGACAGAGAAAGAGAGAGAGAGAGAGAGAGAGAGAGCATGTGCATGGAGGGGCAAAGGGAGAAGGAGAGAGAGAATCCCAAGTAGGCTTCATGCACAGCGCAGAGCCCAACCCTGGGTTGGATCTCACAACCCTGAGATCAAGAACAGGCTGAAATCAAGAGTCAGACACTTAACTGACTGAGCCACCCAGGCACCCCTCTGACTCAAATTATCTATTGATCGATCGATCGATCGATCTACCTACCTATCTGTATCATCTATCTCCAACTAGATGTCACAGAATTGTCATAAATACA
This sequence comes from Neomonachus schauinslandi, assembly GCF_002201575.2. Taxonomy (NCBI): domain Eukaryota; kingdom Metazoa; phylum Chordata; class Mammalia; order Carnivora; family Phocidae; genus Neomonachus; species Neomonachus schauinslandi. The sequence continues at coordinate 114,598,035 of NC_058407.1, read as the reverse complement.
TGTGTAAAATTTTATCTGTCACCATCATTTATCATCATCTATCTCTAACTAAATGTCACAAGATTGTCATAAATACAAAGGTCTAAAATTATATTCTTGATCTCTTTACCTATCCTCCCCAGTCTGGTCCACCTTTAGATTTCCCCAACTCAGAAAATGGCACCTCCATTGCTTGGCTGCTAAAATCATAAATTTGGTGGTCATCCTTGAAATCTCCCACCTCCTCCCCTTTCAATCCATCACAAGTTACATTTTTATTTTTATATATTTCTTGAAGCCAGCAGCTATGCTTCGTCTTCACACTACCATGGCACTGGTATATGCCACTATATTCTTCACCTGGAGGACTATGATAGTCTCCTAGTCTCTCCACATTCATTCGTTCTTCTACTTTAATCTATGTAGTGAGTGATCATTTAAAAATATATTGTATTATGCCCCGTCTCTGCTTAAACAGGTTAATGCCTGTTGCTTCCCTCTTCATCTTCAGCTTGAATCCTTCTCCCTTCACTGTATACCCCAGCCCCAATGGCTGCCTCCCTCCTATGGGTTGAGAGTTCCCTGCCCCATATCCTTTATATGTTACATTCTGCTTGGGATTTTTTACTTCCACAATCCTTCTTTTCCCCATCTCTCCCAACTTCTATTAATTCTTTAGTCTATTTTTAAGTGTCATAGAGACAGAAATTAGAATGGCAGTTGCCAGGGGCTGGGGGATGGGGGAGAATGGGGAGTTACTATTTAGAAGGTACAGAGTTTATTTTATAAGATAAAAAGGCTTACAGAGAAAGATGGTGGTGATGGGTGCACAACACACTGAATGTATTTAATCCCACTGAACTGTACATTTAAAAATGGTTAAGATAGTAAGTTTTGTTATGTATTTTATCATAATAAAAAAATCGATATTCAGGAGGCAACTCAGATTCATGTGCCTTTTAATTCATGTGCACCAGTCTCTGAGGTCCTGAGAACAATGAACCTATGGGCCCTCAGACTTGAGCTCAGACCCTGGACCACATTCATTCACTAATAAATATTACCCAGGATGCTTTGTTGGAGACAACTTTGCAAACCTTTTTCCTTAGTGACACTTGGCAGCATTACTGACTTAAGCTTATCTTTTGTGTGTGTGTGGGGGGATATCTGTGCTGAGTAATTCAGGAAGTATTGCCAAATTTTTGCCAGTTATTAAAGATAGCTGTTTCCAAATACAGTTATCATCTGCATGTGCCACTAAGGAGATTAGCCAGACTAGGGTAATTTCAGGCTAGGACTTCAAAACTGTTCAATCAGGTCCTTTCCTGCAACTGGATTTTATAAGCTTGGGAAGTTCTATTGATAGTATGCTAATGGGCCCAGAACCAAATGGACAAAAGTACTACAGAACTGAAGTGTTCTTTTTTTTTTTTGAGAGAGAGAGAGAGAGAGAGAGAGAGAGTGTGAGCTTGACCAGGGGTGGCGGGTGGTTGCAGAGGAAGAGAGAGAATCTTGAGCAGGCTCCATGCTGGGCATGGAGCCTCACACAAGGCTCAATCCCATTACCCTGAGATCATGACTTGAGCTGAAACCAAGAGTTGGACACTTAGCCGACCAAGCCACCCAGGTGCCCCAGAATTGGATTCTTAATAATAAACCTTAGTAAGGAATGTATTGTCTTTCTACATGCCAGGGACTATGCTGTTGTAATGTTGTTTCATTCCATTCCCATCACAACTCTATAAAGCATGGCTATAGGTTATCAACCCCATTTTATAGACTGGGAAAACATATCTTAAAAAGATTCTGAAGCACAGTTAATGAGTGCTGGGCTGGGATGTGAACCTGCATCCACCTGACTCCAGAGCTTGAGCTCATAAGCACTACAAGACGTTGCCTTCTCCTGACTTGCTCATGCAGCTAGTTGCTGCGCTGTCAACTGCCTTGTCTAGTGGCCCAAATCCCTATCCTCTAAGTCTGATTTATGTCGTGATAATAATGCCAATGGGTTTGGACATTATTCATTAATTTATTCAACAAAGGTTTTCTGAGCACCTTCTATGATGTAGATTCTAAGGAATGCAGACAAAAAAATACAGCCCCTTCTCCCCCAGAAGCGAGCAGTTTTGTGGGAAACAGCAGATAATCACATACACACAATACAACATGAGCAATGCTGGAAGAGGAGGACTGAGTCTGAGAAATCAAAAAGGGGTGTCATGGAAATGTAATGTGATCCAACTCTTGAAGAGCAGGTTTTCTCCAGGCAGATATGCAGGAGGAGAAAGAAAAGGGCAGAGGAAACAATGTGCAAAGACTGGGGGGAGGAGCATCTATATCTCAGTATTATAGGAACACCCATCACCATGGGGAGGGGGCAGCATTTCAAGGAACCAAGCCAAAGAGGTCACAGGCAAAGGGCCAGACCACATCGGATTTTTATTCTATTCAGAGCTCTTTTGAATAGGAATAAAAACCAAGTCAAACTAGCTGCAGGAATGAAGTTTGACCTTTTAGGCTCAAGTGCCTGCTCCCAAATGACTGTGGTCTCTGTGTCTCTTAATTCACATTCTTGAGAAAGAGAATCTGATCAGTCACTGATCAATCATTGAGTCAGGTGTCTGTCCCTCCTTTGCCTGGTAGAATGACCCAGGTGTGTGTGTGTGTGTGTGTTTGAATGTGAATGTGGGAAGCTAGCACTGGAGATTTTCAAGTTTAGGATCCCACGGTAGGAGTGTAGGATAATGTCTCAGGAATAACGGATGGGAAGGTTTCCCTAAGAGGCCTGTGAATGAGAAAGGCAATAAAGTCAATCTAGAATAACATCGTGGGCCATGGAGAAAAGTCTATTCTTTAGTAGACATACAGGAAGAGAAAAACCATCCATTAAAACCACAAAGATATGTAAGGCAACTCTCATTCGTGGTCCCTAAACCTAACAACCATGAGGCTGAAATAATTAGAATATTTTTGCATCACTACTGATTTTGAATTTTTAAAAAAATTAGTTATGTATAGGAATCATCTCACAAATAAAATACTAACCTAAACATCTTATCCTTCAGCGTGGCAGAGAAGGGCCGCTGTACCAGCAGTCTCTGAGTGACTGCATGGAACAGAGTACCACCTCCCACCCTCATTCACATAGGACAGTAACGTAAATGAGAAATTTATGTTTACCAGACAAATAAGATTTGGTGGTGGTTTGTGTTTAGAGGTAGTATGTGCAACTAGTATTCCTGACTTAGAAAATGCAAAGAGAAATGATGTGCACTTTTTCTAGGCTTGAACTCTGGAGAGAACAGAGCCTACCACTCCATAAGTCTGGGTCCTTGAGCAACTGTGCAAACGAGTTCCTGCTCATGTCTTTGCAGCATAGTACTGTTATGTGAGCAAGATATGAGTTTCTATTATGTTATTATTATACATTCTGGGTTTATTGTTACAACTATTCGCCTATCCTAAATAGCAAGCAACCATTCTGGATAATCACTAGCTTTAGTTTTATATCTGCTCTAAGGTAATAAATACAGAAATGATGTTCATAAAAAGATGTGAAAAAAAGTTTAACCTGAGTTTTCAAAAATATTTGTATATAACCATTTTTATTTAATTAAAGTAAGATTTTCTACAATGCTCTCAAATTCTGTTTCTGAAAAAGCTAAAAAAATGCCATTTTTTCCATCATCCATAAGATAAAAATCAGTGTAAGCAGCAGACATTGTTATTGCTCTGATATTTTGTATTTTATGTTCTACTGAATTTCTCTAATTTAAAACTTCATACAAGAATTCTTTCCTTTTAGACTCTCCTTATATACTTATTTTGAGTTGAAGACAGCTCTACTCGCATAAACTTATTGCTTAATAATTAATCATACAAAAGGAAACTTTAGAATTCACCAAATAGATACATAGGAACAAAAAAAGAAAAAGGAACATCCCATTTTAGTGAAACACCTATAGTGAATTATGGAATAAAGCACTTTGAGTAGCAAAGTTTTTAAAAGTTGATATGCCCAGAAGAAGGCTGTTCTCTTTGATTATGCTCAGTGATGCATTTTCTAAGTTGTCTTCTTGATTTTATGTTACCTCTTCATTTCCTTCCTCTCTGGCATAGCTAGCATTACAGACACTGACGGTATTTGCAGTTGGGAAGAGCTGCAAATGACAGAGGTTATCAGAGATTGCATGCTGTTGAATGTGTGGGAATCTTAAGCAATGTTTAGAAAGCACTGGAGTAGGAAGAAAGCATATGCCACTGTGTCCAATTCAAAATACTTCACAGTTTTTAATGTTGTGCTCTTTGTTTCATGCAGTATAGAAAAAATCTGAAGTTCCGAGTGCTGACTTTATTCTTCAGCACCCGGAAATTAATATTTCTGTGAAACAAGTACGTAAAAATAATGGATCACCCTACAAACTGGAACACGCCACATCAAACTTCTGCTTATACGTGGAAATCCTAATGCTGGTAAAAACAAAAGTTTCTCTCACATGGGTAGAATAATTTGATTACCCTTTAATCACTGCCCCAGCATTTTGGTAAAAACTATTTTTATTCTCTTAATAGTGTTTTCCTCGTTGAAAAGCAAAGTTTCATTTTTTCCCCTATGTTAAAATGACTATATTTTTAAAAAATCCATTATTACTTATTGGCAATATAAATAATTTTGTGCTTTTCGATGATGCTGATGTCATGTTCCAGTTGCTTCATCTCTTCTTCCAGCTTCTGCTTGCGGATCTTCTTTGGGATGGAGTCACTGAACACCAAGAGGGACTGAAACTCCTTATGCACCTCTTCCCAGTTCTTCTTCAGCCCCTGTAAATGGGAATGAGAACTCTAAATACTAAGGTAATTGCAAAAGTAACATAAATGGTTAAAAAATATATATAGTGTACTGGTGAAGAGAAATGTAAATAGGTAAAGGAAACTGATGAAAATAACTTTACAAAACGATATGTATTTATTGAGTACTTGGCTACAGTAACAGGAAATATTGTGCAGAGGCCAAATCCTGTCCTAGATTGTGTGCTCAGTTCCCAGAGGGAGTATTTATTTGCTCTGTTATGTTACTGTTACTTGTTTTTGCCATTAAATATGCATATGCAGAGTTACGAGTAGTATGAAACTAAGCTCATAGCAAATGCTTTGGTAAAAACAAGTGAGAATCGATGCCCCCCCCCGCCCCCCCCCCGCAAGCAAGACATATTTTTGAATAGGAAATTATTTCTTATAAAAAATTTAGTTTTTTTCTTTAGGATTTTAGTTTTGAACCATTATCCCCATTCATCAAAAGACCTAATTTGGACTTGCATGGCACATTTGCTTATATTTGACTAAATGGAATCGTACAAAATGCCAAAATTCAATGTAACAAGAGATGATCCTTTAAGTATTTTTCAATATATTAGAAAGAACCCTTCATATAGTCAAGGGGTCTATATGTCCCATTAATGTATACCAGAAATGACTGAGATGTCATTAAATGTAAATGCATGCTAATTCAGTAATGTAGTTAATGTTTTATATTCTCAGAAGCTGACAAATTCAAAATTAGGGATCTCTAAGGAGTAATAAAGGTTATTTTCATCTGCCTAATCCCCATTTCTTATCACAGTGCACTAGAGGGTCTCATTGACAAAATGGGCTGAAACCTCTAATCGAATTTGAGCTATGAATTTTTGCAAAATTAACACTTTCTGTTATTCACTATGGGTACACAAATCACTTTATTTACACAAAAACAAAAAGTCAAACTGAAAGTAGAATTTAAAATATTGCCTTGAAAATATGGTCCTTGAAATCCATGGCTATATATTTAGGTGTAAGAGAAGATTAGAAGTTTATTACATAATAACATCTTCATAATAAGCCTTCATAGTACAAATTTCATTTTGTAGAAGCTTTTGGGGGATAATAACATTTCAGTGGTTTATTTCCATGCTTAGGTAAAAATGATGATAGGGATAGAGCACATTGTACAGACCAGGTTGACTGGGGAAAAGGGCAATAGATTTTGAGCCCTTATTGAGTGAGACTAGATGAAAGATTTAAGGAAAGGAAAAGAAAGAGGGAAAATATCCAGGTTACATTTTAAAAAGAGGGGGATGGGTTAGCACAGTTCTTCATGGTGTATGAGGTGTATTCCAAAAAGATGTCCTCAGAAGAATTCTTTTTTCATAGCCTTTCATTATGAAATGAGAACTATGTTTCCACAGTGCTCCACAGGGGTGCCTACTGCACAGAGGAAATCTATGCATTTATACACTTTCAAATATCAAAGGTTTTTCATAGCTACTTGAGTGATATTTCCACATTACTTGTGGTCACAGCAGCTACACTTTTTCTCTGTAGCCTTTATCTTTTAAAGGATAGTTTGCTTTATCTTCCAGTGTGTACAAAAACCTTTGGATCCAAGTCAACAGGCAGGGATGGGAACTAAATGTAACTAATATATTCTATTGACATAGCCTCTCTGCTGTTTTTAAGACTTATTTTTGTTATTTTATCTAAAAAATCTTTTATTCATTGCAGGAATAGTGATTTTCTTTTTTTCTTGATTGACCCCTCTCTCTTCTATTTTATTATTTTTATTATTGTTAGTTTGGGAAAAGCTTCAGATAGGGAGAAGCAGTCATAAAATAAATAGGAAGTGCCTTCGGTGCCGTGCTCCTCCTTCTCGTTGTGTCTCCGCCCTCCCCCCCCGCTTTAGGCTTCCAGCCTCTGAGCTCGGCACTGGTGCGAGGAGAGAGAGGTTGGGGCATTTCTTCTTCCTCTCCCTTGACGTTACCTGGACCCTAGTTCTGGCTCACGTGTGTGTAAGGGCAACACTGTGCAGTGAGCCCTCTTCCAGGCTCCAGATCTTACCAGGCTCTGGTAACGCTGTTCCTTGCCTCTGCCCTTCCAGCCTAGGGTGGTGATGGATTCCCGCTGTCCTTAGTCCTGGGGTGCTACAGAGTTTTTTGTTGGCTCCTGTAGCCCTGCTTTCCTTCTGTAAATAGTTCTTCATAAATGCGCTTCAGAATCCTGGTTGGTGGTGCCTTGTATTTCCTGCTGGATCTCTGACTGACAGAGCTTCCTTTTGTTACTTCCTATGCACGTGTGAACCATGTCGCAGGGGAAGCCCTGGCCTACGACTTGGCCGATGTGGGTTTTAGTCCCTGTTTAGCTCCTTGATAATTTTGTGACAAGGGTAAGGGCAAATGTAAACCAAACTCTAAGTGTACTGACAGTAAAGAGTGCATTTGTCTTGCTCACAATAGTATCCCCCTGGGCTGGGTACAGTGCCTGTTCAAGTGAATGAATAGATAAATGAACAAAATTTAACATATTTGCATTTTATATCCTCATATGTCAAAGGAGAAGTGTGGAATGATTAGACTGGATAATCCTCTAAGTGTAATGAGACTGTTATTTTATGAAGAATGAGCAGGATGTGGCCTATTCAGGCACATACAACTATGTTGTCACAGTGCCGCGTGCAACTCTTTATCATGGAGGGAAACATGACTCAGGACTTCTCAGGAGCAGAGCTGGTGGCTCTGTTACCATGGCAGCTATATTACCTGGCTAATAAGGCATGTAAGGAAGGGTCTGCTATTGTCCTGTCAAATCCGCAGTGACCATATTAGGCAACTGAGGGCTGCTTATCCACTAAGCTAAAAAGACACAGGACAGAAGAGCTTTTTCCTTCTGAGGGAAGTTCTTCCTCTCTTTTCCTGTTTTTTTGTTTGTTTGTTTTTTAAGTATAATATAACATTATATCAGTTTCAGGTGTACAACATAATGATTCATTGTGAAATAATCAGCATGAGTCTAGTTACCATGTCACTGTACAAAGATACAAAATATTTTTTTCTTGTGATGAAGACTTTTAAGATTCACTCTTTTAGCCACTTTCAAATATGTGATACAATATTACTGACTATAGTCACCATGGTGCACATTATATCCTCAGACTTTTTTTATAAATGGAAGTTTGTATCTCTTGATTACCTTCACCCACTTCACCCACCTTCAACCTCATTCCCCTCTGGCAACCACCACTCTGTTCTCTGTGTTTATGAGTTTTGTTTTGTTTGTTTTGTTTTTTAGATTCCACGTATAAGTGAAATCATATAGTATGTCTTTTTCTGTGTGACTTATTTCACTTAGCATAACATACACACACACAGATATGCCACATCTTCCTCACCCATTCGTACATCAATGGGCACTTAGGTTGCTTCCATATCTTGGCTATTGAAAATAATGCTGCAGTGAACGTGGGGGGACATATATAGATTCAAATTAATATCTTCATTCTCTTTGGATAAATACCCAGAAGTGGAATCACTGGATCATATGGTAGTTCTATTTTTAATTTTTGAGGAACCTCCATACTGTTTTCCATAGTGGCTGCAAGGGTTCCCTTTTCTTTACACCATCACCAACACTTGTTTTTTATTATCTTTTTGATAATAGCCATTCTGACAGGTGTGAGGTGGTATTTCATTGTGGTTTTAATTTGAGCATCTTTTCATGTGCCAGTTGGCCATCTCTATCTCTTCTTTGGGAAAATATCTATTCAGATCCTCTGCCCATTTTTTAATTGGATTGTTTGGGGGTGTTTTGTTGTGGTAGTGGTGTTGAATTGTATGAGTTCTTTATATATTTTATATTTTGGATATATATATTATATATTTTGGATATTAACCTCTTATCAGATATATGATTTGCAGATATCTTCCCCCCTTCAGGAGGTTGCCTTTTCATTTTGTTGATGGTTTCCTTCCCTTTGCAGAAGCTTTCTAGTTTGATGTAGTCCCAGCTGTCCATTTTTGCTTTTGTCATCCTTGCCTTTAAGAGTCAGATCCCAAAAAAAACATTGCCAAGACTGATATCAAGGAGTTTGCCACCTATGTTTTCTTCTAGGAGTTTTATGGCTTCATTCTACATTCAAGTTTTTAATCGATCTTGAGTTAATTTTGCATATGGTGTAAGATAATGGTCCAGTTTCATTCTTTTGCATGTGGTTGTCCAGTTTTCCCAACACCCTTTTTGAAAAGACTCTTCTTTTCTTATTGTATATTCTTGCCTCTTTTGTCATAAATTAATTGATCATATATGCATGGGTTTATTTTGGGGCTCTCTATTCTGTTCCTTTGATCTATGTGTTTTTATGCCATTACCCACACTATTTTTTTAATTACTGTATCTTAGTAATATAGTTTGAAATCAGGGAGGGTGATGCCTTCAACTTCGTTCTTCTTTCTCAAGATTGATTTGGCTATTTGGGATTTTTTGTGGTGCTACACAAGTTTTAGGATTGTTTGTTACATTTCTGTGAAAAATGCCATTGAAATTTTGATAGGGATTGCATTGAATCTGTAGATTGCTTTGAGTAATACGGACATTTTAACAATATTAATTCTTTCAATCCATGAACATGAGATATCTTTCAATTTAGTTTGCCTTCTTCAATTTCTTTCATCAATGTCTTCTAAGTTTTCAGTGCACAGATCTTTCACCTCCTTGGTTAAATTTATTCCTAGGTATTTTATTCTTTTTGTTGCAATTATAAATGGAATTATTTTCTTAATTTCTGTTTCTGATAGTTTGTTGTTAGTGTTTAAAAACACAACAGATTTTTGTGTATTGATTTTGTGACATGAAACTTTACTAAATTCGTTTACTAGTTCTAAGAGATGTTTGGTGGAGTCTTTATATATAAAATCATGTCATCCACAAATAGTGAGTTTTACTTCTTTCCCAATTTGAATGGCTTTTATTTCTTTTCCCTGCCTAATTGCTCTGTCTAGCACTTCCAATACTATGTTGAATGAAAGTGGTGAGAGTGAGCATCCTTGTCTTGTTCCTGATCTTAAAGGAAAAGTTCTCAGTTTTTCACTGTTCAGCATGATGTTAGCTGTGGGCTTGCCATAGACAGCCTTTATTATGTTGATTTAATCATCAAACTGATTTTGAATTTTGTCGAATGCTTTTGCTGCATCTACTGAGATAATCATATGGTTTTTACCCTTCATTTTATTACTATGGTATATCAATGTTGATTGATTTATGGATATTGAACCGTTTTTTCATCCCTGGAATAAATCCCACTTGATCATGGTAAATGATACATTTAATGTATTGTTGAAATTGATCTGCTAATATTTTGTTGAGGATCTTTGTATGTATGTTCAACAGGGATATTTATGGCCTATGATTTGTGAGTGTATATGGTGTCCTTGACTGGTTTTTGTATCAGGGTAATGCTGGCCTTGTAAAATGAGTTTGGAAGCATTCCTTCATGTTCAATTTTTTGGAACGGTTTGAGAAGGATAGATGTTAAATCTTTGAATATTTGGTAGAATTCATCAGTGAAGCCATCTGGCCCTGAACTTTTATTTGTTGGGAATTTTCTGATTACTGATTACATCTACTTACTAGTACTTGGTCTATGCCGATTTTCTACTTCTTCATGATTCAGTCTTGGAAGATTGTATGTTTCTAGGAATTTATCCATGTCTTCTAGATTGTCCAAAATGTTGGCATAGAACTGTTCTAGTATTCTTTTATGATCATTTGTATTCCTATGTTCAGTTGTAACTTTTTCTCTTTCATTTCTGATTTTATTTAAACCCTCTCTTTTTCTTAGTGAGTCTAGCTAAAGGTTAATTTAGTTTATCTTTTTAGAGAACCAGCTCTTACTTTCATTGATCTTTTCTAGTCTTTTTAGTTTCCATTTCATTTATTTGCTCTCTGATCTTTATTATTTCCTTCCTTCTAGAACTTTAGGCTTCTTTTGTTCTTCTTTTTCTAGTTCCCTTAGGTATAAAGTTAGATGGTTTATTTGAAATTTTTATTGTTACAAAATCCCCTCTTAAACTGTCATCCCATAGATTTTGGTTGTATTTCTATTTTCATTTGAAAGTTGTTTTTTTTTAAGATTTTATTTATATATTTATTTATTTAGGGAGAGAATGTGCAAGCAGGGGAGGGGCAAGGGAGAGGGAAAGAGAGAATCTCAAGCAGACTGCACTGAGCGGGGAGCCTGACATAGGGCTTGACCCCACGACCCTGAGATCATGACCCGAGCCAAAATCAAGAGTCAGACACTTAACTGACTGAGCCACCCAGGCACCACCAAAGTATTTTTTGAATTCTCCTTTGATTTCTTCATTGAGCCATTAGTTGTTCGTTAGCATATTGTTTAATCTCCATATGTTTGTGATTTTTCCAGTTTTCTTCTTGTAACTGATTTCTAGTTTTATACCATTATGGTTGGAAAAGATGCTTGATATGATTTCAATTTTTTAAATTTATTGAGACTTGTTTTGTGGCTTAACATACAATCTATCCTGGAGAATGTTCCATATACACTTGTGAAGAATGTGTATTCTGGGTTTGGATGGAATGTTCTGTATCTATCTGTTAAGTCCATCTGGTCTAATGTGTTGTTTAAGGCTGAGGTTTCCTTATGGATTTTCTGTCTGGATGATCTATCCATTGGTGTTTTTAGATATAAAAACCTGGCTTTCACAAAAGCTTGTACTTTCTATACATGGTAGAATCCAACTAGAGAGAGATGGGGTGGGAGAAGGAGAAAGAGAAAGCAAGAAAGAGAAAGAGAAAGAGAGAATGGACCACAAACCAGTACTCTGAAAATGACATCCAAAGTCCCACCTCCACGTCTGCCAGCCTTCTTGCCTACCTTCTTCCTTTCTTCTTTCCAGCACACCAATATTAAACCTCTGTGTTTATACTGGGCACTGAGTTAGGCACAAAGGAGACTGCTGTCAACAAAGAGACACAGTCTTTGCCCTTAGGTCACTTCTGCTGTCCAGAAGACCCTCTTACTGTGCAGTTTAAGGCCCAGCTACATCCTTCAGTGGATACTCTGTCTTAGAACCTGATAAAACTTATGATCTCTACATACACACAACACACATATATTTACATATGTACATATATACATATCACCTCTCCTCCATTATATTACATTATCTATAGTAGAATTTTATCTTATGCCCTTTTTAATATCTTTGAGGCTTAGCATGATACTTAATGCAAAACAGTAATTTAGTAAATGTTTACTAATGATTATGACATTAATAAAATGTCAAGAATTTATAACAGCATACAAATCCATTTTCAACAGAAGTTAATGTGGAAAAAAATTTTTTTCCTGTTTTTAAAAGGTTGCTAGAAATGACTTTGTAGAAATCTTTCAAAATAACAAGAATAAAGTACTATTTTTATCTATAACAATATCATGACTATAGAAGAGTACAATTAGGTGCTTAATAAATACCCTCTAAAGATATTTTAAATGCTTCAGATAAAAGTCTTGCATTAAACACATAAGGTCATATATCTTTATGCCTAGTTTATTCAAAATATGGAAAATACATAAAAAACCTAACACATGGTTAGTTTAAAATTTGGACATTTGGCTTATAGAAAAGAAAAAAAAAGTTGGTCTAGGAGCAGTTTCAATTATTCTAGAGCTCCATCTAGTGAAAAATATCTATTTTATGGATATTATTTTTGAAAAATTCAGGGACATGACAATGAAAATAAAACACCTTTTGGCTTTACTTATGCATGTTCACTGAAGGAGAAGGTGGGCCTCCTTACAACACTAACTACCCCAGGAAAAAACAGAATCTCACAAAATTGGAAACAAAATATGATTCAATAATTCCTAATTATAACTTTTGCTCTCCCCAAAGAGTCAGTGTGCTGCTCATAATCCTCACTATAACCCAAAGAGTGTGTTCTGATTTCAAAGTCAAGGTGCAGGCTTTAATATTCATTGATGATGGACCTTTCTTTCAGAGATGTTCGAAAGTACTACATATGAATATAAATTACAGAATGCTTACCTGCAGAACCGCCTCCCTTTCTTCATCAGGGAGCCTTTTCATAGCTGCTTTCCTAAGGTTTTCCTGGATATAATTATCATATTCTTCTTGGGCTTTCTTTACTTCCTCATTTCGCTTACATATATATTCTGGTGTGACACCATAATCCTTAAAAGGATTTTTCAGAAAAAAAAATCAATATCCTGAATGCAATCTTACATATGTATACACATCAACTAATGACTGAGAGACAAAGAAATGTTACAGATTTTTTTTGAGCACAGCCTTTGCTCCAAACATGGTAAATTGACAAAATTCAAGGTTTTTTTTTTTTTCTTTTCCCATTGGGAACTAGTTGATTCTCATCTTTTAAAACCACCTGAATTGTTATTGTGGCTACTTGTTTTTTCTCTTCTTAATGTTTCCAGCACCTGTTCCTGGCTGATGACTCAGTCCTTGTTTTACCTCTAAGAGTTGGTTTTTCTTTATTTCTTTTAGGTGCTTCAGCTTTTACCTTTAAATATCTTGAATATCTTGAGGTCCCTTTTGCAAGTTCTTGTTATATAAAAGAAGATAAATGCTTCTAAAGTATTGTAAAAACAAATACACAATGCACATCTGCTTTAAGTAAAAACTGACTTGGGACCCTAAGGTTGTTTTTGGAATGCCAAATCCATTTTGAAGGCTCCTGGGCTGCTTACAAGGATAGACAGCGAAGCAATCCGCTGTGATTTTTTTCCGACTAGTAACTATGCTTGATACCACTGTGTACAGAACAGAACTACTCCTTGTTTATTTTTCAAAAAATTATTTGAGAATTTACTTGATGCCAGGTATACTAGTGAATAAGAAAGGCAAGTTTCTGTCCTTATGGAATGTGCATTCTATAGCGAGAGCAACTCACCAAAAATAGAGTATAAAGTAATATATGTATCAGTGCTCCAAACTGAAACAAAGAATAGTAAGGGGGAAGAAAGAAATAGGATCTATTTTAGATAAATAAGGAGGTCAGTGAAAAACTCTCTGAGGAAGCAGCTTTTAATAGGTATGATAGTCATTACAATTATTCATAAACATTCTGGTTCTTCTCCTTGTAGGCAATTGATGGGACAACACTTTCCTGATCCCCTTGAAGTAAGATGTGATCATGTGACCTGACTTGCCCAAAGAGAGTGGAAGTAACCTCTGTCCCTTTTGGGTAGAAGCCACAAGAATTAATGGATGACTTGCCATGTTCTTTTTCTGTTTAGTATAATGATGGGAAATATTTGGGATTGCCTGTGTCTTGGAATGAGGACAAGAAGCAGAACTTCCAACACTTAATGGACATGGAGCAATAAGCAAACAATAAAATTTAGTTGCTTTTAGCTACTGAAATCAGGTGTTATTTGTTACCAAAGCATCACTTAACCTATCCCGGCTGAAAAAAGGGACAGTTTGAAATCCTAGCTATAAATGTGTTCCAGCAAGTTGCAAAACACTCTACAAATAAATTCTAAGAGCACAGAATTCTGGTAAGTTAGTGCAGTGGTAAACAGTCCAATTGACTTCAGGAAATACTGAGGGCAAAACCTCATTACAGCTAAGTAGTTACTGATGCTCATAATGATGATTCTGAGTCATTGCAAAGAGATTAAATTTATATTTGGCATATTCTGTTTAATAAAGGGAATAACGTAATACATTTTAGGAAAAAGAACTATCTTGCACATGGGTAAAAGCTTCAGTGATCTGAAATATTCCCACATGCTGGATCACTGAGAGCTAATGCATACTCTTAATGTTAATAATTAATACTACCCACTCTCTATTGAACTTTTATTGGGTGCCAGATATCATGTCAAGTCCTTGATAGATTTTATATCATTTAATCCTCACTACAAACCTGTGATAAATCTAATAATGTGTGAAAGATCACAGAGTTAAGTGGTGGAGTCAGAATTTGAAACGATGTCTCACGCCCATTGCCGTGGACCTCAGGCAATCATCAGTGCTTCAGTTTGTTTTCACAGATGGTTTCCCATGGCACAAATGGGCATACCATATTTTATGTGAAACTAAAACATGAGGTTCACTCACTTTTATAAAAATGGCATTGCCCTTTAAAGACTTGATCTCTCACTTACCATTAATAGGTTTTATCTTTTTTTAAACTTTATAATTTCCTTCACATGGGCCTTATACATTTTTAAAGATTTTATTTATTTATTTGAGAGAGAGAAAGAGAATGAGCAGGGGAAGGACAGAGGAAGAAGCAGATTCCTGGCTGATCAGGGAGCGGTATGTGAGCTCAATCCCAGAACCCTGAGATTATGACCAGAGCCGCAGGCAGTTGCCCAACTGACTGAGCCACTCAGGTGCTCTAGGTTTTAAAAACTTAACTCTGATCAGTGGAGAGTAAGTTGAGAAAGTCCTTCACGAACCCTGAATGCCTGGCCAGCAACACCAAGAGTGTAAGAGGTGCAGAGTGTTTGCATGCTTGGTAAACGAGCACAGGAAGACTAACTGAATATTTTTCTGTCTCCATGATGAATACTCTCAATTTTCTGTTCAGGGCAGAAAATGTACTGAAGTGGACAGCTTAGGCAGAAGGCAGCCAGAAGAAGGGGCACAGTGTGGGCAAAGGAGAAGGGTTTCTACATCATAGTGGACAAATAATGGATTGGAAGTTGTTTTAAAGTGAAATTTCTGTTTTTCATCCCCTATGGGACAAGGGCTATGAGCAGCCTTCAGGACACAGGAGGAAGTATTCAGAGAAGCCTGAAATAACTTTATTGCCATGTGCTGCCAACCCCTAGATACTTGCTAAGGTCTCCCAAAAGTGTCTTAGCTTATTGAGTGACAAGAGTTTCCACAGAGAGTAAGTGGTGTACTCTGACAATAGCCTGGAGGTTCCCGTTTTGATTTTGAACAGGCACTGGATTCATCATGGTAGATCACTGGACTACCTTGATGCAAACCCCTCATACATCACTATTGCAATTTCTGTTTTTCCTCTTCCTTCCTTTCTTCCTTCTGTCCTTCCTTTCTTTTTTGCCACAGTTTATTATTATGGATTATTATTCTTTAGGATTTTGCATTCATATTTTACTATATGTGTTCCTAGCAGTTTTATACTCTGTAAGTATACAAAGCAAAATAGGTTTTATATAGGTATTTTTGTAAGCTTTTTAAATTTTAAAGATCTTCTATATTTAAACAAACTGAAGCTCCTATAATTTTCAACAATGAAATTGTATGCCTATGTGATAAGCACCTTTTCAGATAGAGATGAAGGTCCCAAAAGGACTAGCTTATTGTACAGTACTTTCAAGGTCTGCTTTATTCCAAACACATTCAAGTTGAAATTGTAATGTGAATTATTTATACTACATTGATAGGATGGATGGCTCTAAAATTATTTTCCTCTTCATTTTTCCTCATTCTCTTACCAAGATACTGCAACCTAATGACTAAATCTTAGGACTTTCTGAAAGGTTATTTCTTAGTAATGACTCTTAGTCATGCCTATGCTGTTCATGAAATGTCCACCACACTAAAAATTAACATCTTTTGGAGAATGTTTGCTATAATTGTTAAATATATTAATAATTGAAATTAGGGGAAACAATTAGAGCTTTCCTCTACTGGACTACATGGTGTTATTCATTCCAAATTCTCCATAACTTCATCACATTAGATTTGGACCAAACACAGATTGCAGAGGAATAATTTGCCCTGTGAGAGCACTATTAATAATAATATGGATAATCACTGTGAACACCATACTTAAATTATTTGCATTTTAGGTCTCATTAATACATCACAAGGCTACCTTTTTATTGATGTATTTTGGAACTAGTCCTGAGGTTTCAAGATCATGCTTGTCTCCAGTTCTTTTGTCAACATAAATTGGCTTAGGCTTTCTAGCCACTCCCATAATGACATTGGCTGCATTTGTATTTATAAAATTTTTTTCACTCTGTAGTCCCATGACTGGATGATCAGTCCTCAGTGGCACAGGAGGCTTTTTGGGCTCATTCCGATCAAATCTTTTTTCTGTTAAACATAACATTTTCTTGTTAATATTAAATTATAAACATTGCTATTCAGTACTACTTATAATATCTAGATATTTTACCAGTAGTATATTAGAGTTTTATTAATAATATATTCAAATATTTAGGGGTAAATCAGTAATCATAAATGCCAAAAATTAAGCACAAAATAATCAATTAATATGTTGAAGAAGAGTATACAAGTCTAAGGGAAGAAGATAAGCACCCCAGTCATATGTTAGCTAACTAGTATATTTATACTAGCTATTGTGAAAGTATTATCTTATAAAGATATCAACAATAAATGTTTAGCTTTTTCACTGACAAAAATTCAAAGAAACTTTACTCTTTTCTGAGTACTAGCAATATTACTGGTAATTGTTTCTTCAGAGGAAAGTTACTGTAAAGTCACCAATAAGTCAAACTTGGTGAAAGTCCAAGAATTATGGAATTTTGTCACTAGAACTCTTATTATAAGGTATGAAGATCATGTAATAGCTTTGTCCCCAACATGCAGCTTAATGAATACAAATTACCAACACAGTTGAAGTTTCCAGTTCACTCCTCCCTGATTGCATCTCACTTCCTAAAATTACTACTATCCAGAATTGATCTTATTTATTTCTCTCTACCACATTCTCTTCATTAGCAGCAGATGAGACTGGCCATTTTTACACAGCCTCTTCAAGCTGACCATCCGTACTCATCTATTTTGATAGAGCCACATCAAAATGGCTTGTCAGAATGCTAAAATGTAAAATAATTACAATTTATTTCCAAAAACTGAAGGCAACAGCCATCTTAACAAAACCTTACCCAAATCTTAACTCCACACAATCCTAGGTACTTTGCCTTTATTCATTTCTGCACTGTTTGAACTTTTTATGAGTTTATGTAACTTTTTTTTTAAGATTTTATTTTATTTATTTGACAGAGAGAGAGACAGCGAGAGAGGGAATACAAGCAGGGGGAGTGAGAGAGGGAGAAGCACGCTTCCCGCCGAGCAGGGAGCCCAATATGGGGCTCGATCCCAGGACCCTGGGATCAGGACCTGAGCCAAAGGCAGATGCTTAACCGACTGAGCCACCCAGGTGCCCCTATCTATCTTTTATTAGCAGGAAAAATGATAATTATTATTAAATGTCTGAGGACTGGATTAACCTCTTGTTATGGGCTGAATTGTGTCCCTCCCAATATCCATATGTTGAAGCCCTAACACCAGTACCAAACACATTTCTGTTTAAGCTACTCAGTCAGTCTGTGATACTTTGTTATGGCAGCCCTAGCAAGTCAACACTACTGATATTAATTCTACACACCCAGAAATATTATAAAGGAGTTTTTGAATATTTACTTATTCATTAATTCATGCAATATGTTTTTGTTGAGAAATACTATGTCCCCAGTTAATGCTCTAGGAACTGCAGATACAGCAATGAACAAGAGACAAAGTCCCTGTTCTCATGGAGTTTACATTATAGGGGGAAAAGAAAAAATAAAATTTAATATGTAGAATATAATGTATATATTTGCTTGAACTATATGTGAAATTGTTTACTGTTTCTGATCCACCAAAATAGTATCTTCCGATTTAACGTATTAATGAGATGTTGTGAGCATTGTTAGAAATTGAATTTGGAGTTCCTATAAAGCCTGGAGCAGAGAATAAGGGCTTGTTGTTACAACCCAAATAGCTTCCTTCTACCAGATACACTCAACCAAATGAGGTTTGCAAAATCTGTTTGCCTGAAAAACTAGAGTTATCTATCCTCTAGCTGTTCACATTGAAAATATTAAGAAGCCCAATTTAATTATGAATTGAAAGTGCATGCAAATGTAATATAAGGAAATCTGTAGCTTTAAAAATGTATATAAGAGGTAAAGCTGAATTCTTAGAAAATGAGGAAACAGTTTAGAAAGACTGATAATTCATTCTTAGGTGAGTAAGTAGAGTAAATTACAACCCTTGGTTGGTTTTGGTTATTCACTGGATGGTGCCTAGAGCCAGCCCTGTCTTTACTTTATGTTACATCTATTTAAACATCATCTTTTCTCTCATCCCAGGTGTAGGGGTTGGCAATGGGGCGAGGCTTGGAAAATGGGATGAGGATTTCTTTTCACAAGGTATTTGATAGTTGTGATAATAAATCTGAAAACCAAATGGTTTTCTCAAGGTTATATCAAAATGGCAATGTCAACACAGCCTTGTTGTCACGCAGATGTTTTACCAATTGAATTTAGAGAAATATTCATGTATCTGTTAAGTATTGTTCAGTGTGCTAGCAAATTTCTGTCTTCAAAACTATTGTGTTCAAAATGACAGAATATTCAAAAAGAGACTCGAAGCAGCCTTGGTCTATATTACCTTTAACTCGTTGGATTGAACTCTTGCAACAACCGACCTTCTTGATTATTCATAAGGCCAATATAATTTTGTGTTTGTTTTGTCCTGTTATATAAGGGAAGAGATAGACTTCCCTTTTTCCTTATTTGATATTTAGGATTTATATAGTTTGGTAGTTGTTATGTAATGTATTTAACTCTAGAGAGGATACGTGAAAACCGAAGTAATATCACTGAAATAAACTAATTCCATTTTAAGATTTTCCAGTGTTCTCAAGTGGTTGTGGGTCACAAAATACCAAAACTCCCCTTGAGAAAGATACAAGAGAGACTTTTGAAAGACATGAATTTGTGCAAGAATATTGTATTTTTAGATGTGCTTTTTCCATCTTTCCTGATAATATCCTCATCCTTTGTCATGGCATTATGGGTTATGAGAGAGGATTGTGGGATATAAAATATTGCCATAAGGAGAAGTAGTTTCACTTTTGTCAAAAGGAACACCCTAGCTGGGCTTGAGATGTTGTATTATTTCCTTGATGGCAGGCAACATAAAAAGACTAACTTTGCAAAAGAGAGAGACTAATTTCCCTCTCCTCTCTATTGTCCTAAAACATCAGGAAAGACACACCCAGGACGGGAAGAAGCTGCTTCCATGCATACATACCTGTCCATTTTCCAGATAGCCTTCTTCCTAATCTTCCTAATATCTATATATTCTATGACCATGATTAATTACATCATTTGCAAGGCCTAGTACAAGATGACAACGTGGAGCTCCTTGACCAAAAATTAAGAGTTTCAAGAGGGCAAAAGCAGAGCATTAAACCAAGCTTCTAAGCACACAGCCCTGTGTGACTGCACACATGCCCAAGAGGCTGGCTTTGTCTCCCACTCATTTGTGAAGGCTCCTCCATTACACCTGACTCATTTACTGTCCTAATGGTCTTAGAGATCTGGGAGAGATAAAGCCCATGCCTGATAGTTGCTTCAACTGGTATAAGAGTTGTGAATCTCATCTCTTGCAGAAAAGACCAGACACAGTTTAGATGCCAGGCAATCTTCTCACTGGGGTTTCAAACTCAAGAAAATTGTTATTTGTTACTGAAATCATCTGGTTAGGGACTAAGATGGTGAGGCATGTGGGGCGGGAGGTAGGGCTTTATTGGATAGACCAAGATGTACTTCAGAAGCCTGCACCATCACAGGGAAAGTCTATTTTGGGGACAACTTAGTATTCTCCACCTTCTTTTTCCACTACATTCTCTACTTCTACTTCCTCCTAGAATTTCAGATTCTGTTAAATATGAGATAAACTTATCACCTGTGAACATTTAATATTCATTGGCAGTAAGATAATTCTAGTTAAATGATCTGTTAGCACTTTTAACATTAGAAAGAGTGATAAAACCTACTGGGTGGTAGAGTTTTTTCCTTTGAATGTTTCTTCAGGAAATCCTTTGGAGAAGGTACTTCAACTTTTGGTGGTCCCATAGTCTTCATTGCAGCTTTATGTTTTTGCAGGGTATCTTTTACAGATGTCTTAAAAATAGATACGTACCTAAAATTAAAAAAAAAATTGTAGCATTTGTATTTCCAGTAAAAGTGATTTTAAGTTTAAGAAAAGATACACTTTTTAAATATATATAAGTCTATATTCATTCAGAGACAGACATAAAGTGTAGTTAGACAATGAATATCTGATGTAATTTAAAAAATATATTTGTGTTTAAATTTTCTATATTGCTATTTGTTTTCTACGTACCCCTTTGTTCATTCTTCCTCTTTTTATTTTGCCTTATTTTTTATTTTTGTTTGACTTTATTTTATGGATGTTCTAAAGTTTACAATATACATGTTTAACTTACCAAAGCCTACCTTCAAGTAACATTGTACCATGTCACATACAGTATAAGAACCGTACAAAAGGGGGGGGGGGGAGCAAGATGGCGGAGGAGTAGGAGACCTGGATTTCGTCTCCTCTCAGGAATTCAGCTGGATAGGGATCAAACCATTCTGAACACCTACAAACTCAACAGGAGATCGAAGAAAAGAAGAGCAACAACTCTCTCATCAGAAAAGCGACCACTTTCTGGAAGGTAGGACGTGCGGAGAAGTGAATCCGAGGCGATATTCGGGAGGATAGACGGCGGGGGAGGGGCCTCCGGCGGCCGCTTCTGGCAAGTGATAGAGCCGCGGAGCACAAAATCGGAACTTTTAAAAGTCTGCTGCACTGAGGGACGTTACTCTGGTGGCTAAGCGGGGGGTGGAACCCTCCGGGACAGTGTGGTCTCAGGACTCTCGGGGTCACAGAAAGACCGGGGATGCCTGAGTGTGGCAGAGCTCCCAGGTATCGGAGCAGGGAAGCCGGCTGCAGAGACGGAGCCGAGGAGTGGGCTCTCAGCTCGGGGTTGCCGTAAACCGTGATCCGCGGCACAGTCGGGCCACTGCTCCTCCAGCAGGGACCCAACAAGCGGCAGATCCGGGGAGACTCACCTTCCTCCCCCGGGAGGAGCCGCGCGGGAGTGCACCGCAGGGATCTGCTGGGTTTGGAGACTCCACCCGGGGTCGGGTGCCAGAGATAGAAACGCCCGGTCACAGGCCGGGTGAGCACGGAGTGCGGCCAGAGACCGGGGAGACGGGAGTGACTGACTGCTTTTCTCTGGGGGCTCACTGAGAAGCGGGGCCCCGAATTCTCGGCTCCTCCGGGGCGGAAATTGGGAGGCCGCCATTTTCACTCTCCGCCTCCAAAGCTGTACGGAAAGCTTGCAGGGAACAAAAGCCCCAGAGAGCAAACCGGAGCAGATTACTTAGCCCGGACTGGGCAAGGGCGGGGCAATTCCGCCTCCGGCAAAGACATTTGGAAACCACGGCAACAGGCCCCTCCCCAGAAGATCAGCGAGAACAGCCAGCCAAGACCAAGTTTACCGATCAATGAGAACTGCAGAACTCCAGCGCTAGGGGATTACTGCACATAGAATTCATGGCTTTTTTACCATGATTCTTTAGTCTTTAAAAGTTAATTTTTTTAACTCTTTTTTCTTTTTTTTTCTTTTTGAATTTTTCTTTTTCCCTTTTTCAACCAACATCTTATCAATCCCTTTTTTTTAAAAAAAAAATATTTTTATTTTTCATTTTTGGAGTCATATTCTATGCCTTCATAGTAGTTATCCGTATTTTTGGCTTATATATATAAGTTGTTCTCTCTTTAAAATTTTGAAATAGTTTCTCCTAACAGATTAAAATATACCTTAAATCTCTAGTATATGGTGTTTTCTATTCCCCTGCCGATCACATCCTCTCCCTTTTTTTTTCTTTTTTCTTTTTTTAAATCCTCTTCTTTCTTTTTCCAAACAACTTCTTATCAATTCCTTTTATAAAATTTTTTATAATTTCCATCTTTACAGTCATATTCCATCCCTTCATCATATCAACCCTTATTTTTGTACATATATAAGTTTTTCTTTCTTTAAAATTTTGGGAGGCACTTTCTTCTAAAAGACCAAAATACACTCCAAATCTAGTGTGTGGCACTGATCTGTATACCAGCCTGATCATATTTGATCACATTCTGTTTTTTTTTTTTGTTGTTGTTGTTTTGTTTGTTTTTGTTTTTATCTTTATCTTTTTTTTCTTTTTCTTTTTTCTCTCTTTCCCTTTCTTTTCCCACTGCTTCAGGTCTTTTTTGATTTGTTTAGAGTATATTTTCTGGGGACATTGTTACTCTACTAGCATTTTGTTCTCTCATTAATCTATTCTCCTCTGCACAAAATGACAAGATGGAAAAAATCACCTCAACTAAAAGAACAAGAGGTAGTACCGACTGCCAGGGACCTACTCAATACGGACATTAGTATGATGTCAGATCTAGAGTTCAGAATCATCACTTTAAAGATACTAGCTGGGCTTGAAAAAAATATGGAAGTTATTAGAGAAACCCTTTCTGGAGAAGTAAAAGAACTAAAATCCAACCAAGTAGAAATCAAAAAGGCTATTAATGAGGTGCAATCAAAAATGGGGGTGCTAACTGCTAGAATAAATGAGGCAGAAGAGAGAATCAGTAATATAGAAGATGAAATGATGGAAAATAAAGAAGCTGAGAAAAAGAGAGATAAACAACTACTGGATCACGAGGGCAGAATTCGAGAGATAAGCGATACCATAAGACGAAACAACATTAGAATAATTGGGACCCCAGAAGAAGAAGAAAGAGAGAGAGGGGCAGAAGGTATAATGGAGCAAATTATAGCAGAGAACTTCCCTAATTTCGGGAAGGAAACAGGCATGAAAACCCAGGAAGCACAGAGAACCCCTCTCAAAATCAATAAAAATAGGTCAACACCCCGACATCTAATAGTAAAACTTACGAGTCTCATAGACAAAGAGAAAATCCTGAAAGCAGCTCGGGAGAAGAGATATGTAACCTACAAGGGTAGAAACATTAGATTGGCAACAGACCTATCCACAGAGACCTGGCAGGCCAGAAAGGACTGGCAGGATATATTCAGAGCACTAAATGAGAAAAATATGCAGCCAAGAATACTATATCCAGCTAGACTGTCATTGAAAATTGAAGGAGAGATAAAAAGCTTCCAGGACAAACAAAAACTAAAGGAATTTGCAAACACAAAACCAGCCCTACAGGAAATCTTGAAAGGGGTCCTCTAAGCAAAGAGAGAGCCTAAAAGTAACATAGACCAGAAAGGAACACAGACAATATACGGTAACAGTCACCTTACAGGCAATACAATGGCACTAAATTCCTATCTTTCAATAGTTACCCTGAATGTAAATGGGCTAAATGCCCCAATCAAAAGACACAGGCTATCAGACTGGATTAAAAAACAAGACCCATCGATATGCTGTCTGCAAGAGACTCATTTTAGACCCAAAGACACCCCCAGATTGAAAGTGAGGGGGTGGAAAACCATTTACCATGCTAATGGACACCAAAAGAAAGCTGGAGTGGCAATCCTTATATCAGACAAATTAGATTTTAAACCAAAGACTATAATAAGAGATGAGGAAGGACACTACATCATACTTAAAGGGTCTATCCAACAAGAAGATCTAACAATTGTAAATATCTATGCCCCTAACATGGGAGCAGCCAATTATATAAGCCAATTAATAACAAAAGCAAAGAAACACATCGACAACAATACAATAATAGTGGGGGACTTTAACACCCCCCTCACTGAAATGGACAGATCATCTAAGCAAAAGATCAACAAGGAAATAAAGACTTTAAATGACACACTGGACCAAATGGACTTCACAGACATATTCAGAACATTCCACCCCAAAGCAACGGAATACACATTCTTCTCTAGTGCCCATGGAACATTCTCCAGAATAGATCACATCCTAGGGCATAAATCAGGTCTCAACCGGTACCAAAAGACTGGGATGATTCCCTGCCTATTTTCAGACCACAATGCTTTGAACCTAGAACTCAATCACAAGAGGAAAGTCAGAAAGAACTCAAATACATGGAGGCTAAAGAACATCCTACTGAAGAATGAATGGGTCAACCAGGAAATTAAAGAAGAATTAAAAAAATACATGGAAACCAATGAAAATGAAAACACAACTGCTCAAAATCTTTGGGATGCAGCAAAGGCAGTCCTGAGAGGAAAGTATATAGCAATACAAGCCTTTCTCAAGAAACAAGAAAGGTCTCAAGTACACAACCTAACCCTCCACCTAAAGGAGCTGGAGAAAGAACAGCAAATCAAGCCTAAACCCAGCAGGAGAAGAGAAATAATAAAGATCAGAGCAGAAATCAATGAAATAGAAACTAAAAGAACAGTAGAACAGATCAAAGAAACTAGGAGCTGGTTCTTTGAAAGAATTAACAAGATTGATAAACCCCTGGCCAGACTTATCAAAAAGAAAAGAGAAATGACCCAAATCAACAAAATCATGAATGAAAGAGGAGAGATCACAACCAACACCAAAGAAATACAAACAATTATAAGAACATATTATGAGCAACTCTATGCCAGCAAATTAAATAACCTGGAAGAAATGGATGCATTCCTAGAGATGTACCAACTACCAAAACTGAACCAGGAAGAAATAGAAAACCTGAACAGACCTATAACCACTAAGGAAATTGAAGCAGTCATCAAAAATCTCCCAAAAAACAAAAGCCCAGGGCCAGATGGCTTCCCAGGGGAATTCTACCAAACATTTCAAGAAGAATTAATACCTATTCTTCTGAAACTGTTCCAAAAAATAGAAATGGAAGGAAAACTTCCAAACTCATTTTATGAGGCCAGCATTACCTTGATCCCAAAACCAGACAAAGACCCCATCAAAAAGGAGAATTACAGACCAATATCCCTGATGAACATGGATGCAAAAATTCTCACCAAAATACTAGCCAATAGGATCCAACGGTACATTAAAAGGATTATTCACCATGACCAAGTGGGATTTATCCCTGGGCTGCAAGGTTGGTTCAACATCCGCAAATCAATCAATGTGATACAATACATTAACAAAAGAAAGAACAAGAATCATATGATCCTCTCAATAGATGCAGAAAAAGCATTTGACAAAGTACAGCATCCTTTCTTGATCAAAACTCTTCAGAGTATAGGCATAGAGGGTACATACCTCAATATCATAAAAGCCATCTATGAAAAACCTACAGCGAATATCATTCTCAATGGGGTAAAACTGAGAGCTTTCCCCCTAAGGTCAGGAACGCGGCAGGGATGTCCACTATCACCACTGCTATTCAACATAGTATTGGAAGTCCTAGCCACAGCAATCAGACAACAAAAAGAAATCAAAGGCATCCAAATTGGCAAGGAAGAAGTCAAACTTTCACTCTTTGCAGATGATATGATACTTTATGTGGAAAACCCAAAAGACTCCACCCCAAAACTGCTAGAACTCATACAGGAATTCAGTGAAGTGGCAGGATATAAAATCAATGCACAGAAGTCAGTGGCATTCCTATACACCAACAACAAGACAGAAGAAAGAGAAATTAAGGAGTCGATCCCATTTACAATTGCACCCAAAACCATAAGATACCTAGGAATAAATCTAACCAAAGAGACAAAGGATCTGTACTCAGAAAACTAGAAAATACTCATGAAAGAAATTGAGGAAGACACAAAGAAATGGAAAAACGTTCCGTGCTCATGGATTGGAAGAACAAATATTGTGAAGATGTCAATGCTACCTAGAGCAATCTACACATTCAATGCAATCCCCATCAAAATACCATCCACTTTTTTCAAAGAAATGGAACAAATCATCCTAAAATTTGTATGGAACCAGAAAAGACCCCGCATAGCCAGAGGAATGTTGAAAAAGAAAAGCAAAGCCGGCGGCATCACAATTCCGGACTTCCAGCTCTATTACAAAGCTGTCCTCATCAAGACAGCATGGTACTGGCACAAAAACAGACACATAGATCAATGGAACAGAATAGAGAGCCCAGAAATGGACCCTCAACTCTATGGTCAACTCATCTTTGACAAAGCAGGAAAGAATGTCCAATGGAACAAAGACAGTCTCTTCAACAAATGGTGTTGGGAAAATTGGATAGCCACATGCAGAAGAATGAAACTGGACCATTTCCTTACACCACACACAAAAATAGACTCCAAATGGTTGAAAGACCTCAATGTGAGACAGGAGTCCATCAAAATCCTAAAGGAGAACACAGGCAGCAACCTCTTTGACCTCAGCTGAAGCAACTTCTTCCTAGAAACATCGCCAAAGGCAAGGGAGGCAAGGGCAAAAATGAACTATTGGGACTTCATCAAGATAAAAAGCTTTTGCAAAGCAAAGGAAACAGTCAACAAAACCAAAAGACAACCGACAGAATGGGAGAAGATATTTGCAAATGACATATCAGATAAAGGGCTAGTATCCAAAATCTATAAAGAACTTATCAAACTCAACACCCAAAGAACAAAGAATCCAATCAAGAAATGGGCAGAAGACATGAACAGACATTTTTCCAAAGAAGACATCCAAATGGCCAACAGACACATGAAAAAGTGCTCAATATTGCTCGGCATCAGGGAAATCCAAATCAAAACCTCAATGAGATACCACCTCACACCAGTCAGAATGGCTAAAATTAACAAGTCAGGAAACGACAGATGTTGGCGGGGATGCGGAGAAAGGGGAACCCTCCTACACTGTTGGTGGGAATGCAAGCTGGTGCAGCCACTCTGGAAAACTGTATGGAGGTTCCTCAAAAAGTTGAAAATAGAGCTACCCTATGATCCAGCAATTGCACTACTGGGTATTTACCCCAAAGACACAAAAGTAGGGATCCGAAGGGGTACGTGCACCCCGATGTTTATAGCAGCAATGTCCACCATAGCCAAACTGTGGAAAGAGCCAAGATGTCCATCAACAGATGACTGGATAAAGAAGCAGTGGTATATATATACAATGGAATATTATGCAGCCATCAAAAGGAATGAGATCTTGCCATTTGCAACAACATGGATGGAAGTGGAGGGTATTATGTTGAGTGAAATAAGTCAAACAGAGAAAGACATGTATCATATGATCTCACTGATATGAGGAATTCTTAATCTCAGGAAACAAACTGAGGGTTGCTGGAGTGGGGGGTGGGGTGGGAAGGATGGGGTGACTGGGTGATAGACACTGGGGAGGGTATGTGCTCTGGTAAGCGCTGTGAATTGTGCAAGACTGTTGAATCTCAGATCTGTACCTCTGAAACAAATAATGCAATATATGTTAAGAAAAAAAATAAAGAAGAAGAAGAAGGTAGCGGGAGGGGAAGAATGAAGCGGGGGAAATCGGAGGGGTAGACGACCCATGAGAGATGATGGACTCTGAAAAACAAACAGGGTTCTAGAGGGGAGGGGGGTGGGAGGATGGGTTAGCCTGGTGGTGGGTATTGAGGAGGGCACATTCTGCATGGAGCACTGGGTGTTATGCACAAACAATGAATCATGGAACACTTCATCTAAAACTAATGATGGAATGTATGGGGATTAACATAAGAATAATAAAAAAAAAACCTTCTCAGGGTTGTTGCAGACAGTGGAAGTTGTTGTAGATAGTCTCACTCTAACAGAGAGAGTTCTTTGGCACTGCATTTGGATGCCTTCTATTCCCTTTACCATGAGTTCCTTTTTCCTACTTACACCTTCAGAGTCAACCAAGGAGTTTTTGCTGTCACTTGCAACATTTCCCAAGAACATTCTCCAAGGGCAATGTTATACACATAATAGCGGCTCAGTTATTGCTTGCCAAATGAATAAAGATTGTTCCTATGAAATTTCTTGAAAAAATTACTTAGATGCAGTAAAGGAGCATCTTTTTAATTTACCGGTGAACAAAACACCTATCTCATAAAATGTCTTAACATTCAAATTCACTACTCTATAGAAAATACAATCTACCAGTGGTTACAGAAAGGAGGAGCTTTATCTAGTACAACGTACAGGAATTTTTGACCAAAAATTCATTCAGCAATAGTTAATTTGAATCCTCCTCATAAACCCTGCAACTCCCTCACATTTTACTTTACATTCCTCTTTCCATTCTCAACTAGATTTTGAGAAGCTAATAGAAAATAATACGGGTACTACTCTTGTTAACACCAGATACTCAGGCTTAAAATGGAAGGATGTGCCCACTTGTTTATGTCGTGCACCCCAAGTAATTACTAAAAAAATAACTGGCCATTAGATCTGAAAGGAAAAGTAAAGATTATCTGAATCATTTAATTTGAAAATTTATTCATGATTCCCAAACCAATTCTTTTCAGAGCCTGCTGTTTAGGCTAGTGCTCTTTCAATGTGCTTTTGACTTGCATCAGCAAAAGAGTAAAAAAAAAAAAAAAAAAAAACCCAGCAAATATTCGAGTACTAGGAGGAATGAGATTTTCTGCACGAGTTACCTTCTTTTCTCCTCATAGATTTACATAAGTTCTAAACCACTACACAGGAGATTAACTGAGATATTTACTTTGGGGTAACGTTTTGAAATGTGGGGAATTTAAGGGGTCCTAACACCTGTGTAAGAATTTTAACTCAATTACATATTTTTGGGCCTCCATCCATCTACTCTTCCTTCTATCCAATTATCAGATCCAGAAAAGACCTTAGAACTTAATCTATTTTGTTTTACCAATAAAAGACTGAGCTTCAGAACAAACAAGAATTTATTTTTGACAATAATCTCAGAAATAAATAACTACCATCCCTTTAGAGAGGGAGTGGTAGTGTAGTCAGAAGTAAAACAATGAACCCCTGAAACCAAATAACAAGTATCCTAACACAGGATAATATAAATGATTTTCTCTTTTCAACAGCAACAAAAAATTTCAGGCTATTTTGTATACCCCATCATGTATGAACAATTTATCTAATTACAAAACAATTACATACTGTATTAACAGGCGGCTAACATAATAAAATGGTCCTTTCTCATCACGGATGGCCCTCTCTGTGAATTGTGAGATGCGAAATACCTAGATTTTGCAGCCACTTCCTTAAGAAGCTGACATCCAAGAGTACTTCACTGAGACAAAAATGTATGTTACTTCTTTTTCAACGTCATATGATGGTCAATCCTGAAATAGCATAATTATTCCTTATTCTTGTTTCAAGTGATAATCTTTGCTTACCCACATACCTAGGAGGCTGGGGAGGCTCCTTCGAGTCAATGGGTATGAGGTTATAAATGCTCTCAGAAAAGCAAGTTGTATCCATGGCCACCAGAATGACTCCTTAAAAATAATCAACTTTTTTCTCACTATACCAATATCTGTCTCTATCTTCACGGGGTTTCCCCTTTCTTTTCCTACTCTTGTCTTCTCACAGAACTAAGGTTTCTCTCTTTTACCTAATTTCCCTTTGACCTCTTCTTAGCAGTCCTCTCTTGGGAAGAAAATAAAACAGGCCTTCTAATTATCTCGGGGTTGCTTAGCGTTGTTGACGGCGTGGTTGCCTTGGAAACAGTTGCTAGGCTACGGGGAAGTGGACGGCAGCACGGTAAACTAGGTTTCCTCTCTTCCCCCTGCAGTTTTTCTGCTGGAGTTCAATATGGAAACCACTGTTTATATGTGCCTTTGGGAATAATGAGTTGAACAGCATCCCCTTAAAAATACTGCACGTTTCTCTCTCTGCATATTTGGAGAGAAACATACACTCCACCCGAGACAGTACGGAAGCGCCGCCGGTCTGTAGGCGTCACACAATAAGGCTCTTGTGCGCAGGCGCCAATCCCGGCGAGGGCGGGGCGAGCCTCTGGGGCCACACTGAGCACAGCCTCTGTGGAGAGCAGGCGGGGTGGGGAGGAGCCTGAAGAACAAGGAGGATTCAGGTAGGTGGAGCGGGGACCGAGAGTCACGTGCCCGGTGTGCGGTTGCTCGGGCGTGGGTGTGGCGGCGGGCGCGCAGGCCTCCACCGACGCAGGCGCAGAGAGCGCTGCGCGGGGCTGGGGGCGGGTCAGGCCTAGCGAAGGTCTTGGGCCCGGGCCGTGGGCGAGCCGGGTTGAGCCCCTGAGGTGTGGCACTTCGTCCTGAGGCGGCACTGGCGGCTCCTGGACGCTCCTCCCCATTTCTTTCCTTTCCCCCGTCTTCCCAGTGTGATTTTCTTGGTGAGTGATTTGAGGAGAAAGAAAGGGAAACTGTAGAAGCCGGTGCGTTCCCATTGCATGCCTTTCCGCACTTCGTTCCTGCCCCTGTCCGCTACTCCGTTGTAATCTCAACTATGTCTGCGCTCATTCTCCCCGCTGCTTCTGCCCCAGGCTGCCCGGAGCTCGCTGCGCGGCCCTGCTCGCCACCTGTGGGAGTGCGCGCCCACGCACGCCCCGCCGTCCGCCCCATCCACCTGTCGCGCCGCGGTCCTCCCCTCGACCGACCTCTTTCTCCCGTTCTCTGCTCTCAGCCCGGTGTACCTCCTGGTCGCGCCCCTCCTCTTAGGTCTTTATCCACAGACATGTGGACTTGCTGTTTTTTAAATAAGCAGGCTAAACCAGGAGAAGCCTCTTTAAATGGGCCCTTGAATTTTTGCCCATTTTTGTGGTGTCCCTTTTTGAAAATTGCCTTCTCGGGAGCGGTTTTGTTCCGTTTTGAACCGTCTGCTCTTCCCTAAACCTATTTAGGCACGTATGACTGCGGAAAGAAATTCATACAGAAGGCTTTGCGATCCCGAGTCTCTAAAAGACATTTCGTCAATATTTGGGAAAGAGGATAGTTGGTCTGAACGAACCTTACGGAGGCCATTGCCCACAAGGAATAAAGATGGTCAAAGATAAGAACCAACACCAGTTTTGGTCATCTCACTGCCAGGGTGCTCGGTGGAGATAAAAACAGCATGATGGCTTCATTAACCTTTTAGTTCCGACTTAAAAGGCTCTGCAGAATGTGTGGGTCCTTCTCATTTGGGGCTCTTAGCGAATTTCATTAGATAAGAATAAATTTAGTTTTTTCTTATCCAGTTGATAAGATTTTTAAATTTTTATCCCAGGAGTTGAGCATTTTATTTCAGATGAGTGGCATGTTGGAGATGATGCTCCTGTTCTTCACACCAGATCTTCTACTTTTCAAAACATTGTTTATGTATATACCACTTTGTCGGTTTCCTTTCGCCTTTGGCTATTTTATGTTTTGGGTTTGGGGGGATATTTTGTTTGTTTTTGCTTAGCATGTATAGAGAAAAATTCTCTTTATACATGCCAAGATTTGAACTAAGGACTCATAATGATAATGCCATTAACCAAGTGGATGGCCATTGTTCAAAGCTTATACATTTTCTAATGAAGAAGAAACACTTTGGGACGCTTCATATTAAACAGTTCCTAAAAGAGCCAAAGGGCAAAGCATGATTTCTCCAATTAGTAAGTCCCAACCAACCTTAGCTAGTCTTGAATTTCTGTTACTGAATACAGTAATTTCACTGCTATCAGTATATTTATTGTGGCTTTAAAAATACCAATTTATGATCTCCTCACCATAGCATATTTAGTTTACAGTCGTGATGAAGTTGTTAAATCATTTAGAAAGGAACTTTTTTCCTTAGATACTTGGTCTATAATTCTGCTTGCCTTTTGAAAGCATGTTTACAAAAAATATATTTCTAATTTTTATAATTCCCTCAGTGGCAGTACTGTTCAAGGAAATGTCTATGTCCACTATGCCCACAGGGAATTAGTATTAGTATACTGACAGAGGTCATGAACTTTTTCTGTAAAGGGCTGGATAATAAATATTTTAGGCCTTTGCAGGCCAAATCGTTTTGGTCAAAACTGCTCAACTCTACTGTTGTGGCTCAAGAGCAGCCAAAGACAATACAAAACAGATGAACAAATAAATAAGCAAAGTTGTGTTCCCATGAAACTTAATTTACAAAAAAGGTGGTTATAATTTTGCACAGATTTGGCCTGTGGGTTATAGTTTGCACAGACCCCTGCTATAAATGGTTTGTACATACAAGTTAGAGTTTTTTTGCTAAAGATTAATTCTAATTTACTTAGATGAATAAAATGAGGTTAGGTGGGAATATAAAAAAGACAATTTTCTAGGAAGAAAAATAACCCTGTGTAAGAGATATTCTTTATAATAATATATTTTTAAGTTATAGAATTAAAAAGGGTACTTAAAAAGTCTTTTGGATTAAATATTCAAGACCATTAGGGTATCTAACAGCAAAAGGCTAGCAACAGGAAAGGCTTAATCATCTTTGGTACTAAGATAGGGGCAAAGATGAGTGATGAACTTGTAAATTCTCCTTTTGATTTAAGATCCCTCTGATTACAACATGACACTGAAGTGTGTGGTCTTTCCATCTTGCTATTTCCAGGGAGGTAATTGCTGACTGACCTAAAGGCGTGTTGGGAGGATTTTTGCTTAACACTCCAGAGCAGCAGAACTTTACCTCCCCCTGGCTAGTTTATGTCCTAGGAAATTTGCATTTTTATTATGTATTGGAAAACAATTTATTTCTGTAAAAATACAGTCATTTTTAAGAATTTAAAAAAATATATCAGGATGCCTTCATAAGATAATGGACTAGATTTAGTCATTCTTCTGAGAAATTTAGATTGCATTAATATAGGGTGACAAGCATAATCATGGCATAAATGTTTTCAGAAGTTCACTGGACCACAGCCAGTTCTCATCATGAAATAATTTTTAAAGTGCTATGACTTACGTTTTATTTTGGAATAGTATGAAACAAATACTTTAAATGGGTGCCAAATGCTAAATCATCCTGACTAAATAGGATTTGGATAATTTCCCAGAGGAATTGGAAACTAGGAAATTTTATAATGGAATTGAAAAAATTCTTCTAGACCATTTTGGAAGTAAAAATTGATAACAGGTATGACTTTAGTTGATTAGCAATCATCTAGTGGTGTCCTTAGGAAAACATCACTGTAAATAGGTTGCTGAAAATTAGTATGAATTTCTGGTTTAAAAATGTAAGTTTATTCTTTACTTTTTTTTTCTTGAATTCATTATTCAGTTTTGATCAGCTTGCCAAAGTAAAATTGTTAAATTTTGTGCTTTGAAATCAAAGAGTACTTGAATTATTTTGTACATGTAGACATTCTGTTTTTGTTTTTTAAAGTTCTTGCTGTGAAACCAACAGGCTTTTCATTTGTCTGTTTGAAGGACAAGTGTCTATTACTTCTAAAAAGTATCCAGTGGAATTCGTGGATCAAAAAACCCCATTATAAGTGAGCAGTAGGAAAACCTATTTAAAAGGTATTAATGTATAATGGAGTTGTGTAGATCTTCCATCCTCTGAGGAATTAGAGAGTATGACTAAAGTGTTTTCATGAAGAACCCGGCTCTACAAAAAACACTTTAGAACATTGATACAGTAAAACCTGAGTACTTTATGGCCAAGAGATTTGGTCTTTAAGTACAGCTTTTGTTTTCTGACTCCTCGATTTCCACTTAATTTGGAACAGTTTTGTCCTTTGGCTGAAGAAAAATTGCCTATTCATGACCACTAGACTGAAATACATACTAAAATATAAATAATTGAAAAAGCATAATAACATGGCTTTGAATCGTAAAGGAAAATGATATGCAGTTGATCCTCACTTTTCACAGGTTCCATATTTGTGAATTCTACTCACTAAAACTTATTTATAAGCCCAAAATAATACTTGCCAAACTTGTGCATTCATTCATGGACACACGCACAGTGGTGAAAAATTGGAGTCTCCTGATGTACGTGCTCCAAGCTGTGGTCAAGCAAGATGATGCTCTGCCTTGCTGTTTGAGCTCAAATACTGTAAACAAAAATGTCCTTCTCCCATTCTAGTTAGTGCCACATTTTTCACATTTTTGTACCTCTAGTTGGTGGTTTTGCTGTTTAAAATGGCCCCGAGGTTGCTGACGTGCTGCCTAGTGTTCCTAAGGTAATTAGGCTATAATGTGCCTTACAGATAAAATGTGTGTTAGATAAGCTTCATTCAGGCTTAAGTTAGAGTGCTGTTGGCTGTACAGCGGTAATGAGTCAACTACATATATATATGTATAAGTTATATATTAAAAATATAAAAAATATATAAAATGACTTTAAGCAGAAACACAAAACAAGCCTGTGTATTGATCAGTTGGCAAAAATGTGACTTGAGGCTTGCAGAAACCTAACCCTGTATTTCCCCTAGGAGCAATGGGACTGTTCACTGTTCACTAATTCAGTACTCAAGAATGATGACTTTATAGAACATAATACCATGAATAATGAGAATTGAGTTTATTACCTCTTAAGTAAAGACTTAGTTTCCAGATGAAAGTTACATACTGTAGATATTATTCCATCTTGTCTTTTGGTTTGCTTACAATGGATGTTGAAGCCCTAAAATTAATTTGTGG
The DNA here is from genome assembly GCF_002201575.2 of Neomonachus schauinslandi. Taxonomy (NCBI): domain Eukaryota; kingdom Metazoa; phylum Chordata; class Mammalia; order Carnivora; family Phocidae; genus Neomonachus; species Neomonachus schauinslandi. The sequence goes on along the minus strand of NC_058407.1, from coordinate 114,562,972 downwards.
CTAAAATGTTACAAAACAAAATTTAGTATGTTACTTAAAATAGAATTCATCATCTTTATTTTTCTTTTAAAATGATAATAAACTGCCTTTAAAACTGCCTTCTGCTATTTTCAGGAAGACTTTTATGGTCAAATAATATACTAAATTAAGCTGTCATAATTTTCTATTTTTAATTCATATAAAATAAAGGAAAACTAAGGTTATAAAAGATAAGGCAAAGAATGCATAACATTTGTGTTACAGTCTTCTACTTTTAGTGGAATTGATGGTAAGCATTGTAGCAACCAACACAAAGTGAAAAAGATCAGTTAAAAGATTTAATGTCCAGAAAACCAACCAGCTACTCAGGTAATACTACAGTTACTGCTAATACAGACATCAGAAAGTTACGCATTGGGAACTAAAAAAGAACACACACTCCTGAATAGCAGGTGAAGCAGATGGTTTTAGAAAGTGTTCCCCTTCCTCCAAGAAAACTAGCTGGTGTTAAAGTACTATACTAGAATACAGTTTAATAAAAGACTTTACCGATATGGTTCAAGTGTATCCTTCTCTGATCCTTGGTTTATGGCAGGGAAAGAATTAGACTGTGCATAGCAAAACAGTTCTTGATTCATGGCTAAGTACCCATATTTTCTCTGAAGGCTTATAAACTAACCAAACCATGAAAAAATACACCTAGCCTTGAGTCTAGATATTCTGATTGAATTTATATGTTTTTGGTCCATTGCCATTGAGTGATAATAATATTACTATATATGAGAATATTCTTATGTGCCAGCCACTATGATATGTTTTGAATTTATTATAAACTCAATTAAATAGACAAGGGGTACCGGTGTGTAGCAGACACACTTTTGCGCTTTTTACAGTAGATATTTGCGCTTTTTACAGTAGATATTTGCGCTTTTTACAGTAGATATTACTACATACAAAT
>NC_058407.1:114542626-114562025 GCF_002201575.2 Neomonachus schauinslandi | reverse complement strand
ACAGTAGATATTTGCGCTTTTTACAGTAGATATTACTACATACAAATCGTGTAGTGATTCAGATGGATAAAACAACCCACAAGAGTAATTCAAACACTCATTTCATAGCTTTAGTCCACTGATTTAAATTTCTCTCTCATCACTAAACATCCAGTTAAGTAATTAAAATTTCAGGTGTCATTGTGAGAGATTTTATATTTGTTCTTATTTGGTTATATTACTGTCTTTCATATTGCTTGGTGGAAGAAATTCCTTCAGTACTGTTTAATGAAATTTCTTTTCCATTATAAGACACAGATGTTAAAAAAAACAGTATCTTAATCTTTTAATAATAGATTTGGGGAAACATGAAAAGGGTCAATTCATTCTTTTTCTGGACTTTAACTTTTTCAGGTGGATATTTTAATAATAGACCAGTCTCTGTGTGGAATTTTGTAACATTGTACGCAGTGATGATTAACTTGAAAATTTTTCTGTTATAGACTCCGTTTTTTTGCAAAGATTGACTTTGCCTCAGCATCAACAAACTCTTCATCTGAGATTGGTTCCTGTGTGTCATTTGGTTTACAAGTCAGTGGGAATTAAGGACAGCACATACAAGCTGAAAAGGCAAATAAGGAAATGTATTCCTTCTCTTGACGGTTCTAATTTAACTTGTAAGTTAAATTCAGTGTTAGTTTTAAAATGGTTTAAATGTTTAATTACAGAACACAGTAGCACAGATAATCAGTAGTAAATGATTAAAAGTTTTCAGAATGTATTTGAACATACCATCTGATATTTAATATGGCTTAGTTGCAGAGAATGTGAAAAGCCCCACTAGATGTCTGTGGAGTTCCTTTAGTCAGTTTGAATGAACACTGCAACAGTTACTAAATTGCATTTTACATATGACTAAGAATTTGACTTGTCTGGCATACGTTTGTGTTTTAATGTTGAGTACATTTCCAAAGACAGGGATTTGAGCAATATGGGGAATTGCAGAGGTTCTTTGGATGCCAGAATAATGATTTCCTCTCATCATTGGAAACATTCCTGAGTTTTTTGTTTGTTTGTTTTTATTGCTATCACTGTAGAGTTTGGAATTTGAGATAAGTGTCTCCACTGATAATGTTTAGAGGACAGAAACAAAAGTGACGGTTTCATGCAGATAAGGTTATAAATATGTAGCCTTTGACTTTGCTGTTAATTATCAATTTTTCTTAACTATTTGCATAATATTATACCTTTCATTTTAGCTTTTTTAAAAAGGACTTCAATGTGAAAAATATCTAAGGATGATTCTTTACAATATGCATATAAAAGGCACATAAGAAAGAAAATGCCATACCTTTGTCCTACAGTTTGGAAAGTTATTTAAGCATTTTGTAAGCAGATATTCTACTTCCCTGTTGTGAATTTTATGAGAAATTTATGAGTAGCATGATAGTCTGTCAGCATGTTAGTGTAACTGAAGTTAGAAATTAAATATAAAGAATATTCAGCTTTTATGAATTGCAAGTAAATAGCATTCCAAATAATCCTTGTTTATATGGGTTATAAACCAAGAAACACTTTTCATTGCAGGAAAAGAAGTACTAATCTGATTTAGTATGGTTTTTTTTTTTTTAAGCGTCTGTGATATGGCATTTTCTGAATAAAGCATTGCCTATAGTTACAAATTTTTAAAGTTTTGATCACTTGGGCTTGCGATTGAAAAGATCATTTAAAGGATAATATGTAATATATGAGAATTTGGGTTTGAGTACTTTAAAAAATGTCCCATACATTTGAAAGATTTCTAAACAGTTTAGGTACCGTGGACATGGTTATTTTCAGTCCTCTTTGGGATTTTAAGTTTGTTGAAATTAGTAACCAAATGTCTTTTTTGTTTTTATGTTTTGAAAAGGGCTAAAGCCAGTTTTTAGGTTGACTTGGGCAGAAAAGTGAAAAGAGAATGCTCCACTTTAACCGATGTCCGCATCTGAAACAAATAGCCCAGAAATGTTTTCCCAGTATACATGTTAGAACGGATAAACATGTGCAGCTGTTTCTTTCAAGAACCCTTGCACTTGCAGAATTCAGGAAGTCATGGCACTCAACCCACTCTCTTGTTGGAGACAAAAATATTATCCTGATGGGACCGCCTGGTGCTGGGAAAACAACAGTAGGCAGAATAATAGGTCAGAAACTAGGTTGTTGTGTCATAGATGTGGACGATGATATCCTTGAAAAAACCTGGAATATGAGTGTGTCTGAAAAATTACAGGATGTTGGTAATGAGCAATTTTTAGAAGAGGAAGGAAAAGCCGTGTTAAACTTCTCTACATCTGGAAGCGTGATTTCCCTTACGGGGTCCAATCCAATGCATGATGCTAGCATGTGGCATCTGAAGAAAAATGGGATAATTGTATACCTGGATGTACCTCTAATAGATATAGTCAGCCGCTTAAAATTAATGAAAATTGATAGGATCATAGGTCAGGATGGTGGAACATCTATGAAAGACTTACTTAAGTTTAGAAGACAGTATTATAAGAAGTGGTATGATACCCGTGTTTTCTGTGAAAGTGGGGCTTCCCCAGAGGAGGTCGCTGACAAAGTGCTCAGTGCAGTCAAACGGTACCAAGATGTGGACTCAGAAACATTCATTTCAACAAGACACATTTGGCCTAAAGACGATGAACGGAAGGTTTCAACAAAATTCTTCAGCGAAGCAGTGATTGAGGGGTTAGCTTCTGATGGTGGACTCTTCGTTCCTGAGAAAGAGTTTCCAAAATTAAACTGTAGGGAGTGGAAAAGCCTCGTAGGAGCAACCTACATAGAAAGGGCACAAATCCTGCTGGAAAAGTGTATACATCCCGCTGATGTACCTGCTGCCAGATTGGGAGAAATGATTGAGACTGCTTACGGGGAAAACTTTGCCTGCTCCAAAGTTGCCCCAGTCCGGCACCTCTCAGGCAACCAGTTCATCCTGGAGTTGTTTCATGGACCAACAGGATCATTTAAAGATTTGTCTTTACAGCTTATGCCTCATCTTTTTGCACACTGTATTCCACCAAGTTGCAATTATATGATACTTGTAGCTACTTCAGGAGACACAGGGAGTGCTGTCTTAAATGGTTTTAGCCGTATTAATAAGAACGATAAGCAAAGAATAGCTGTGGCCACGTTTTTTCCTGAGAACGGAGTAAGTGATTTTCAAAAAGTACAAATAATTGGCAGTCAGAAAGAAAATGGATGGGCAGTGGGTGTCAAGTCAGATTTTGATTTTTGCCAGACAGCTGTAAAAGGCATTTTTAGAGATTCCGATTTTGCTGGCTTTCTTATTGTGGAATATGGAACGGTCTTAAGTTCAGCTAATTCCATAAACTGGGGCCGACTGCTTCCCCAAGTAGTTTATCATGCTTCTGCATATCTTGATCTTGTTAGCCAAGGATTTATTTCTTTTGGAAGCCCGGTGGATGTCTGTATTCCCACAGGAAACTTTGGTAACATTTTAGCAGCAGTGTATGCCAAAATGATGGGAATCCCTATTCGCAAATTTATTTGTGCCTCTAATCAGAACCATGTTTTGACTGATTTTATAAAAACAGGACACTATGACCTAAGGGAAAGAAAATTAGCACAAACCTTTTCACCAGCAATCGATATTCTTAAAGCTTCAAACCTGGAACGACATTTACACTTGATGGCTGATAAAAATGGAAAATTAATCACAAAATTGTTTAATCAACTAGAAGAGCAGCATCACTTCCAAATAGAGAAGATGCTAGTTAAGAAACTCCAGCAGGATTTTGTAGCCGACTGGTGCTCTGAGGGAGAGTGTCTGGCAGCTATTCATTCCACCTACAATACTTCAGGGTATATTCTGGATCCACACACTGCTGTTGCAAAAGTGGTTGCAGACAGAATGCAAGACAAAACTTGCCCAGTGATTGTCTCATCTACGGCTCATTACTCGAAGTTTGCACCTGCTATCATGCAGGCTTTAAAGATTAAAGAAATCAACCATACCTCCTCAAGTCAGCTTTACTTGCTGAGTTCCTACAATGCATTGCCTCCACCGCACGAAGCCTTATTAGAGAGAACGAAACAGCAAGAGAAGATGGAGTACCAGGTTTGTGCAGCTAATGTGAATGTCATGAAGAATCATGTGGAAAAACTAATACAAAATCAATTTGTATAAAAAATTTTTGAGTAAAACTTTTTTTTCTGGTGATAAGCATGTAATAATAAATCCCAGACATTGATTTGGAGTACAATAGCATTTTCCTTTTTTTGGTAAATATAGCTACATGTAGATCTATTATCTTTTGGAATTTCAAATAACCTGATCTCTAAATCTGAACATTGTACCTGCACATGCTCCTTAGAACCTTATAATCTGGAAGTGACCAAGGGTAGCATAGTGCATGGACCTTTGTGTTGTGCTGTGCTTTGCACTTGTGAGGGATATATCAGTTTCCACGCCCTCATCCCCACTTTTAAGTGGATCAGAATGTCTGGTATTCAATTTGGCAATTAGAATATTTAAGCGTAGTTGTTAAGTAATACATCTGTAACCATTACTAGTTTTCTATTAACTAGAAAGATTATTTATCATTGACATGTCTAACTTGTATGGAAGAAGTAGTAAGTTCATCTGTTAAGATAGGGCCAGGGTTTTTACGTCTCTTCCAAGTCCCATTTTGGACTACAACTAATTCTATGTATCCTACACCATCCAAATTAGGTAAGTGCTCTGTCCTTCACTCCCCTTTGGATGGTTATAGTTAGGGTGATATATTTTGAAAATCAAGACACATGATTTAAATCTAGGATGTAATAACGTAACTAGTTAGTAGTGGATATAGAAGTAAAATTATCTGTTTCATGAGAAAAGTTTTCCAAAATTCAGAGTATTTTAATAGTCTTGATAGAAGTATATTTCTAGTTATAGGTAGCAGTTTTTCTGTATTATTTAGAGTCCATTGTCTCTCTCTTCGATGAACATAGTCTTTTTTGGCAACTGAAGTCACACACAATTGAAAACACACCTATCTAGCTTTTCTTTCTTTGTAGTAACAATAATTTTAACCATGACTTACATTTGTGAATTTACTGGATATTTTATTTCTGAATTAAAGATTGTTACTGAAAGGATCTGTAGTGTAATGGACTACTCTCAACCACAAGATGGCATTCCTGACATAATTTGTCTTTGCTGATAATATTCTGCCTCATTTTCTAAGAGAACTACCTCCATGAAGAAACATATTAAAAGTTGTAAAGAAAAAAATTTAATAGTTTAATGAGTAGAAACAATTTGTTTAAAAAATACTAAAAATCAAACCAATTTTGTGTTAACATTGGATGTCTGGCTTGGCTTCTACCAAGTAAGTTCTAAAACCAAAAATTGAAAACCAGAAGCAGGGACAAGAAAATAATGGAGGATTCAAAGTTCAGTTATTCACGTATTTTTTTTTTCTTTTGCTTTTAAGAATATCTGCTTAAGTAGATGACATATTTAAAAAATAGAACAACAAACAGCTAAGTGTTCACCGTATGAGAATGCACTATTCTTCTGAAAGGGGGAGCAGCAGTGCTAAAAAAAAAAAAAAAAGACATGATTTCTGTCCTCAAGAACTATAGCTAGGGAGACCACACAGAAAAATGAAGCCATGTACAACACAAAAGAGTGCCTGCAAGATGGTTTATGAGTAAGTAAAAAACGAGTGGTAAGAGTTAAGCGCTGGAAGGATTAAAAGGAAAAGGAAAGGGAAAGGATTGCCGTGGAATAGTCAGAACAGTTTTCACAGAAGACGTAGAACCTGAGGCGAGTCTTGAAGGATGGGAAGATTTTCTAGGTGAAAAGGAAGGAGAAGTATATTCTAGACAGAGGCCCGGGAAACACATAAGGTGAAATGCCGAGGACAGCACCTGCATTTGTCTGTGGTCAGTTGTTTCTCTCACTGCCCCAAGCTGTCACTTGATGCCTTCATTTCTTCTCAAAGCCAGCTCTGCCCTTCCCCTTGGAGCCTCATTCAAGAGGAGCGAGCCACCATATCTGATGTACTTCGTTTCCCATCATCAACTGTATAAATCTGTGCCTGTTATTCTTAGCTGTCCCCACCGCCCTCTGCCTGAATGGGACACGCTCCTCGTGTCAGAGGCAGACCTTCACGTATGCCTCGCCTCATCAGTCATCCCTGCTGTTTCTTCAGCCTCTCCCCTCTGATGGAACCTTTCTGTCATTCAGATGCTCTCTTCATATCTTAACAAGAGCAAAACAAAATCTCTGAAAACATTCACATTTCTTCCCATCTTTTATTGCTTTACACACAAGATCAGTGCTCTCAAAAAGAGTTGTCTATACAGTCACCATTTTCTTGCCTCATTTTCTCTGTATACATAAAGTATATGTACATTTTAAGGAAGAGTAATAGAACAAATACCCATGTACTCACCACCTTGCTCTAAGAGGAGAACGTTACACCTCTGATAGCCACACGGTCTCCTCTTTGATAATGTGCACTTCTCTCCCAGAGGCAACCGCTGTCCTAAATTTTCATCATTCTCGTTTGTTTTTATAATTTTTCATTGCTTAGTTTTGCCTCTTTTTGAATCTTAGGTAAGTGGTCACACTGTATATCTTTCCATGACTTTATATTTTGCTCAAGAACTTTAAAATCCATCCAAGCAGATGAGTGGAGCCACAGTTCATTAATCTTTTTATTACTATATATATAATATTCCATTGTATGAATACCACAGTCTATCCTTTTACCAGTTAATTGACGTCTAGATTGTCTCATGTTGATCTGTTCTTGTATGCAGTAGGTGTACTGTTTTGTAAAATTTGTGTTGAAAACTAGTGAATATGGGCTTTGAAACATTTGTGCCTCTTTCCAATAATATGTAAAAATAGGTTTCATATCTTGGCATTATTAAAATAAAAACTTGGGCTTTGTCTATGAAATGAAAAATTGTTATTAAATTTCAGGCTGCCATAATTTCTAGCTCTAACTATCTTTGAGAAATTGTTTTATAATGTCATAAATACAGCAAGTTGAAGATTTTTGAGGAAAAAATGAGATTTTAAAATTACATATTAATGGAAATCATAAAATAGGTTTCCATCAAAATAGATGGTAGAAGGCAATAAATTGTTTTGTATGAGTTTTTTTTTGGATTGTAATAATTCGCTCTGAAAACCAATCACTTATGGCAAATACTGTTTCAATCCATTAAATAACTTATAAACCTTACATAATTCAAACTACTTAATGTTAATTTTCTTAAAAAGGCTATGTTCATGTGAACCTCAAACCCATAAAAACATAAATAGTACAGTTTTTGTCACAATCCAGGAACTTGAATAAAATCTGCATATGAAATAGGTATTTGTGTGGGCCCTGTGTGTGCACTCCAACCATTAGAATCATTAGTTTTATCTCTTCAGACTTTAAAAACAAATAGGCTCTTTTAAAATCAAAGTTAGCGTAAGCTCCTCTGATTCAAAAAAGTAGAGCCAAGAAAGTTGCCAGTGTCAAGTAAAAGAGACCCGTCAGAGACAAGAAACCAAGTCAGCATAATGTCTAGCAATACGCTGATCAATTGGCAATATTTTCACAAGAGCTCTACATCAAAAAGTTGAGTTTGCTTCCTATAGAAGGGTGCATTAGTCAAGTTAGCTATTTCTGTTTTCAAACCCTTTTATCTCTTTCTGAGTTCTTACCGACTTTCTTCATCTAAGTGGTGATAACAATTGTCTGGAGTCACTGCATTGAAGTTACATGTGCAGATGTGACACTAATTAGGTTATTATCATAGACTTTATTTAGAGAGTTTAGTGGCCTATGAAACACAGACTTGCTAATGGCAGGTTGAATTTCATGAATATTAGGAGAGTTTATAACTGAAATTACTTAAATCCTCAATGAATTGTTTTAAGTAAATTCTCATTTTTGATGAATGATCCTGAAATTAGTCAATTTAATATCATCTCATAGTAAGTTTGATGGTATCCTTGCGAGGCTTTTTAAACAAATGCTTTGTTACTGCAGTTTTTCAAAATGGAAACTTTGAGATCAATATTCTAGAGTTCATGAGAAATGCTGAAAAAAGAAAATCCTCCAGGAGCCATTTTGAACAGTTAGAAGTTAATTTTTTTTGACAAAAAGGTATGTTCTTGGCACTCTCTATGGCACAAATATTAAGGCATGTTTCATTTTATTTCGGAGTAAACTAGGCTTTTTGTATTCATGGTAACACTAAAATTTAATTTAATTACATGTGCAACAATAGGTTTTCTTTGAAGCCATGTTAAAAATACTGTTTTGGGTATTCTTTATAGCATATACCCCAGATTGGTAATTCATGTGATCTTATGTCATTTTCCTCAAAATTCGAGGACTTCTGTGTTTCAGAATATTTTGTGTACAGCACTCATCATCTCATGTTCTTATTGAATAAATAGAATTTTGGAAACAATTTTTCTTGCATAAGATTTAAAGTTTTTATTTTAGTTCTTTTAGATGTGAATATTCATCTGTTACCTAAGATATCTGTCTGCTCTTTTGTCAAATAAAATGGAGACTCGTCTGGTAAGACCTGAAGTTAATGTAAGGTTTGATTTTGATTTGGGTTCCAAAAAAAATTGTCAAGTACATCTGTTTTTCCTTCATCTGTCTCAAAATTGGATTCACATTTCTTTTACCTAATTTAGTTACTGCCAGTCTCTGTTAAAGTATTGATTATAAACATTGTTAAACTGCATAATATTTAAAAATAGGGCTCATAGAATTAGGAACTGAGAGAAGAGAAGGCTAAATAAGCTGGCCTTGGACTCATAAGTGGGGGGTGTGTTGGGGGGGTGAGATTAGCTGGCAAGAGGAAGTTTTCTGATCTCCATAGGTTATGGGGGTGTCAGTACTGATCTATGAGCTCTTTGGGAGAGGGGAATTCATCTTTGAATTTCTTTTGTAGTAAACACAACGTAGTAATTAGGAAATGTTTATCAAAAGATACTACATCTTCCTCAAATTTGGTATTTTCTGGACAATTGATCTCCTTTTGCTTCAGTTTCTCTATGAGTTGTAGATGGATAATACTTATAATTTGCCCCACTTTTTGGAGAACAATGATCATTGGGATTAGTAAATAACTAAGTCCTCTTTGGAATTAAATTGCTATATAAATAATTGCCATATAGGTTGGACTATTCTGTAGTGACTTGGGAATTAATTCCTCAGCTGGGAGTATATGCCCTTGATCAGGAATGCTAGAATGAAATGAATGAAAATGCTGGTCTACTACATTCAGAAGGTAGGTGGTTTATTCCTAGGGCAGCAGATTTCAAACTATAATGCGCATCAGAATGAATGTGAGTCCTTGTTAAAAATACTGATTCCCTAGGCTCAGCCTTGGGTTCTGGCCCATTAAGTCAGGAGTGGGACCCAGAAACTCCTATTGTTTTTAATTATTTATAATTATGGCAAAATGCACATAACATAAACTTACCATGTTGGCCATTTTTAAGTATACAGTTCAGTACTGTTATTCACAATGTATATTCACTTGTTGTGCAATCAGTCTCCAGAACTCTTTGCAGTTTGCAAAGCTGAAACTCTATACACATTAAAAAACTCATTTCCCAGGGCACCTGGGTGGCTCAGATGGTTAAGCATCTGCCTTCGGCTCAGGTCATGATCCCAGGATCCTGGGCTCGAGCCCTGCATGGGCTCCTGGCTCAGCGGGGAGCCTGCTTCTCCCTCTCCCTCTCCCTCTGCCTCTCTCCTGCTCATGCTCTCTCTCTGTATCCCTGTGTCTCAAATGAATAAATAAAATCTTTAAAAAAAAGAACAAAAAACAAAAAAACTCATTTCCCCTGCCTGCCAGGCCCTGACAACCAGCATTCTACTTTCTCTTCCTGTGGGTTTGACTAGTTCTCTCATATAAGTGGAATCATACAGTATTTGTCTTTTTGTGACTGGCGTATTTCACTTAGCACAACGTCCTCAAGTTTCCATCTGTGTTGTACCACCTTTTCTTTATCTACTCATCCACCGATGGTCACTTGCATTGCCTGCACATTTTGGCTATTGTAGGTATGACTGCTGTAAACGTGGGTGTACAAATATCTTTCAAAACAACACCTTCAATTCTCTTGAATATATTTCCAGAAGTGGAGTTGCTAGATCATATAATTCTATTTATATGATTTTTTGAGGAACTGCTATACTGTTTTTCATAGCTGATGCCCCATTTCCTATTTCAACCAGTGGGAGCTTGTATTATTTTTAAATTGTGTTTTTAAAAACAAAGTTATACATATACTTAGCTTTAAAAGTCAGTTCTGAAAAGCTGAGGAGATGGCAGACTATTGTCCCAAAGAACCATCTCCTCGAGCCTGAGATTTGAGCTTCTTTTATGTTAGGAAGAGGGGGGAATGGGAGGGAGTCGGAGTCAAAAGGTGACTGATGTCTGTAGACATCGAAGAAGGTTGAGTAACTTCTCTGTCCTTGGTCAGTTGATCTTTGCATACAGGAATCTGGTCATGTCATTCCTGTAAATCTTAAACATAGCACAGTCATTTCTGTACATACTTCTTTATCTCCATAGGTGAGGTAGATTTTGGGTGAAAAAGCAGTTTTTGCAAGCCTTAGTTATAACATGCCTACATTTAGGGCTAAGCAGAAGTTTCGAAGGTATAGGTCACAGCAGCTGGGGAAATAGAAGCAACATGAGGTCAGACATGCTAAGTTTTTCCCTGGTACACATAATAGCATATTAATCCTGCTTTAAGGAAACTTGTTTTAACTTTGTTTAACACTTTTTTCCCAAATTTATTTGTCAATTGAAAGAAAACTCGTAAATATTTTGCAGGACACACTACAAAAAAATGTTGGAATAGGTGAGTATAGGCTGAGGACTTTGGAGAGGTTTTATGGGTATAAAGTTGCCTCTACACCATTTTTTTTTTTTTAAAGTAAGGAAGCAATTTAATCCAACCTATCTGAGAATGAAATAAAAACTAGACAATAATGAGAGTACAACATAAAATTTATGGGGTGCAGCTACAGTGGAAGTTAGACATGTAAGCCTGCAATGCTTTTAATATGTATGCACATGTATGTATGTATGTGTGTATATCTGTGTATAAGCTAGAAAAGAAACCTAATAAACCCCCAAAAGATAAGAATTAAGGAAAATATCAATCAACACTTGTGATTGAATTACATGCCTTCATTAATCATAACCATAGATTGGCTATGAATGTAAGAATTAGACAAAAATTAACTAAAGAATTCTGTGAAAATCAGTTGGTTATCTAGAATTACAGAAAAGAGTATTGTATATTTTATTATCATTTGTAATTTTGCTATACATTGTTTGATCAGTAAAAGTCATAATAAACATATACACACACTTTTTTTCAGAGAGTCTTTTACAACTACCACACTGCATATCTGGCAAACACATAATACTAGTTTTCTAAAATCTGAAGAAGTTTTAATTCCAAAACACATTTACCCTATGGGTTTTGTATAAGGGATTATGAAGCTGTTCATTTTAGCACAACATAATTTTCTAATAGAACATAAAATATGTGCAAGAAAATAGCATTTCTACTGGGTCGAGTGGCATAATTAAATGATTTCATATCCTGGTTTGACAAAATTGAAGATTATTCATATTTGTTTTGAATTTTACAAGGCTCAAGTCAAGTAGCAGTTTTCTTTTTTTTTTTTTTTTTTTAAAGATTTTATTTATTTATTTGACAGAGAGACACAGCGAGAGAGGGAACACAAGCAAGGGGAGTGGGAGAGGGAGAAGCAGGCTCCCCGCAGAGCAGGGAGCCCGATGTGGGACTCGATCCCAGGACCCTGGGATCATGACCTGAGCCGAAGGCAGCCTCTTAACCGACTGAGCCACCCAGGCGCCCCAAGTAGCAGTTTTCAAAAATAATTTTACTCGCCCTCGATAGTACTTTTTTTCTCTCCAACCTCCAAGCAGATTCTCTCTCCAATCTGCTTGAGATTTTAAATATAATTGGTTGACATAATTTTTAAACAACTGCCAAATCAATACGTGTCATTACCAGAAAATACATCATTTCTTGTAAATTCCACATCTGTGTAATTTCTTCTCTAGTAAAGCAATGTAACTTAATCCTAAAAGATCCTAATAGCTTATTTTTTCACAGAATTCTGTATATTTTCCAAAGAAGAAGAGTCATCCGGTCAAGAGGTACCTCTTTTTCTTTTTTAATGTTGTAGCCTGCTATGAAGAAATACAGATCATCTTTCTCGAGAAAAGTTGAATAGAACAATATTTTACTGGCAGCAGAAAGAAGGAAAATATTAGTTTAAATCAGGTCAAGAGCATAAAATTTCTACTGGTCAAAAGTAGTACCAAAATGAAATAACATTTTAGGACAAAAGTAATCAAAGCTAAAATATCCTTTGAAATATGCAGGTCATTCTCGTCAAAGAGGAAAAAATACATGTAGGAACTGTATAATTTTGAAAATGCTTACACATATATTATTTGATTTGATTTTCCCAAAACCTCAGATAGGTTGATCTGGTCACCAGAATGAGAGGTCCAGAAATTACGATTTGTCCACGTTACACACCATTGATCATTTGAAGATATCTTCTACTCCGCTTTTAGGAGACTAATATATAAACTAGAATGCAAATTTATTGATTTATAATGGTAGATATATTTTTCTAGGGACCATAGATTTGGACTTCTCCATGAGCAGTCAGTAGTATACTTGGTAAACATGAGGCCAAATCAAAGAAAGGACCGTTTTAAGGTATATTTCACTCACAATTTTCTGTGCTTATCCCATGATAAAGAAGGTCTTTTAGTGAGCACACTATTCTTATCTGTTTGACTCAAGGTCATTCTTCTCTAGACAATACTGCCATCTGAGCACACTGCTAAATTTTGATCTTTGGGTGTCAGTTCATTATATTTCCAGATCACACATTTGGGTGAGCATGTTCCTTTTTTGGGCTTGTTACAAAACAAAAAAGTCATACTCTCAGCACTTGGGAAACTTATGGAGAACTTCAGTAAGTCATTTGACTTATTACAAGATCATGTCATAAATATTATGATCAGGACCAGACAGAAACATGGTGTTTCCTGAGAAAGCCAATTAGATCTTTGTTTCCCCCCCCCCAGACTAATGTTCTTTTTTTTTTTTTAAGATTTTATTTATTAATTTAAGACATAGAGATAGAGAGAAACATGAGCAGGGGGAGAGGCAGAGGGAGAGGGAGAAGAAAGCTCCCTGCTGAGCCAGGAGCCCAATGCGGGGCTCGATCCCAAGACCCTGGGATCATGACCTGAGCCGAAGGCAGATGCTTAACCATCTGAGCCACCCAGGCGCCCCCAGACTGATGTTCGTTAAGTATCCAATCCATTTTTCTTTTGCAGAGAGACCAGTTTTGCACAGACCCCACGCTGCAAACACAGTGCAGGGAAAGATGCAGGGGGACCTCTATTGGCCGAGGATACCCTCTCCTATATTGTTCCAAACAGTTCAGCTCTGACTCCAAGCCTGCAATCCCTAACCAGCAAAACAAAAACATGGGAACTAACCAAATGCACCCTCTTTGAAAGGTAGTTTAGGAACCATTTATTGCTATTCAAGCATATTCTTGAGTCTTCTCAGGCTTCCGATTCCTAGAAGCATTTCAAAGTAGTTCTTTTAACCACATACAGAATTGATAAACACAATTTTCTCTCTGCAATGTTCCTAATGAAGGTAAGTCTTCCTGAAGGTTGGTGCCCTGGACAATTGCCTGGCTGACTCTTCCTTAATCCGCTGTAGGCCATGATCATATTCTAGACCTAAGGCTATTGGAAGAGAGCCAGGAAGAGAAACACACATCAGAGTGAGGGATTAAAGAAGGTTTTCTGGAGGAGATGATCACGTGTATGTGTCAAACTTTAACAGTCAAGTGACAGTTACATGGATAAATTGTGGGCCGAGGGAAATGACATGGCATGAAGTACAGTATGTATAGTTCAGTTTGCCTGGAACAAAATGTGTCAATGTGGGGTTATAAAGATGAAGCTAGAAAATCAGGCAGGATATATGCGTTTATAATTTTTGAAAGCTGTGAGGTGTCACAGGGATTTTAAGTAGAATACCATAGTCAACATTTTGTTTTAGAAAGATCATGCTGGCAACGCTGGGAATGGAGAGAGGGGGGGTGGGGATACAAGGGAGGGGGGTAGGGAATGGCCTCATGGGCCTGAGACCAGTTAGGAATCCAAAGCATGGACTAAGGAGGTAGGAGTGAGCAGTTTCAAGAACTGGGAAGTCGCTTTATAGGATTTGGTGATAGATTCAATGAGAAGGGCATGGAAAGAGATTCTGGTTCATAAACTAGATGGATGGTTTTACCATTCACAAAGATCAAGAATACAGCAGGGTGTGCAGATTTGGCGATGAATGAGTGGGGAGGAGATGTTGATTATTTCGCACACCCAACTCACTGAACACTTAATTTGCACTTTTATCTTCCACCACAAGTTATAATAAATAGTCTCCAAATCCTCTTCAAAGAAGAGAAGGGAAAATACCTCAATCACTAATGAGAGCATCTGGGAATTTTCCAAGTTTTACCTGCAAATAAATGCATTTCTACTTTCCCCCTAACTTCCAAAGCTTTCTTGCGCTTCTTTCCTCCTTGTTTACTAAAAATGACTTCATAAATCCTACCCATCTATTTGTCAACATTTTCATGCTGCAATTCAGGATTTACTTTGTTTCATTGTTCCCTGAGCACCACCATACTTGCTCTTTTTAGCGTTAGTATTTATATGCTGTTTATAATAATTTCTAGAGTTAACTTGTTAAAATCCTAGATTTCTTTCTGATAAAAATCATTTTCACAATTTAATTATAACTCTCTTTAGAAGTCTAAATTCCTTCGTACCTGCCAAGGGTAACAGTCTATTATTGTCTAAAGGATAAATTCTTAGTTAATTGACTTCTTGGTATATTTCATTCTGATAACTGACAATAAAATATACCCCACACTGAATTATTGCATTTTAAGCTTATTGGGTGGCCTTTTTATGTAATGGAACATTTTAACTTGCAGGCATTTTCCAAGGTACAGAATATTATAGGATATTTCAGATTCTCTCTGGGTGCCATTTTGTTCAATATCTACTCTTATTATAAATATATATGTATATATATATATATATATGGTATCACAGGAAGTGATGGTTTCCCTTTAACCTTTTAAAGGCTGTTGTTTTACTTTTTTGGTTGTCAGGAAACATGACAGAAGTTTGCTAGCTGGCTGAAAGATTCCCATGAAATTTATGCTTTAAATAGACATGGAGCAGGGTTGTGTCCCCATTTCCCTATCTGCCTTACAGTGCTGACTGCACCAAATGTCGTGATCTCCACTGACAATAATACATGAATTAGGCATTAGACATTTAACTCTTAGGGAACTTAGGTTTATGATTTAAAAGATACTCTTATGACAGTGACAAAAAGCACCTTTCTCATCTATACAGGGCCCTGTTTCTTAATCTATGAAATTGATACATACCTGTTATGGGTATCTAATAAAATAATGCCTGTGAGGAGATTTTTGAAAGAATACATGACATTATTCTTACGGGTGCTGTTACTATTTACTGTCTTAAATTTTGAAAGAACTTATCTTAGAAAAAGAGTGATTTCTTTAGTAGCAACTTCATTTCTGGAATGATTTTAACATATTCAAGAGGAATCCTTATAATACTACATTAGGTTGATTTCTGAAATGAATGTCAGTTATTGATACTGGAATAGAATGGATGACTATGATTTCAAATGCACACTTTATGTTTTGTAAATTGTGGGGTTTTTTTATAGCTTTTGAATAGTATCTATTTCTCAAATGTCAACTATGTGGAATGACCTGGACCTACATTGCTTGCTTAGGACTTGGAATGAGAAAGATTCAATAGTTGTCAAAGGTAGTATAACTTATTTAAATAAGGATGTGTGTACTGAGAATCACTGAGATCACTTTGGCAATTTGTTTGCATAGCAGATGTCTCTACAATGAATTCAAAATTTTCACTGCCATGAATTTTGATAGTCATTTTAGCAGAACATTGCTTTAAATTATTTACTCTGTTACTGTGAATTTTCAAATATACCTTGGTGAAATGAATTTAATGTTACATAACAATTCTAAATGCCAGAATCATAAAGCTTAAAAAACTGTGATGCCTTCTTGGAAAGCAAATTCATCAAGTTTTGCTTGAATACCCAAATTTGATCTTTTTAATAGGGACTGTTTTGCTCTTGCATGCCCACTCAAAATGGTCACCATGTTATGTTCTGGACATTTTCTTTTTCTCTAGCTATAAGCAGTATTGAAGTCAGTGTCAAGATTTTTAACTGAATGGTAATATTTCAGTTACCTATGCATGACAAACTACTGCAAATACTAAACAGCTTACAACAACCACCATTTACTGCCGACCCTGTGGATTAGGACCTCAGGCAGCAGTGGAAATGGCTCATCCTTATTTCATGTGGGACAACTAGGACAACATTGCTAGACTTGGAGGATCCCAAAAAGCTTCACTCCCAAGTCTGGGCCTTGGTGCTGGCTGTTAGCTGTGGTACCTCCATTCTCCTCTGTGTGTCCTCTCTCTTCCCACAGTCTCCCATCCTTCTGGGGCTTGCTCCTCATGTGACTTCTCTTCTTAGTTGAATAGTCTTTACACAGTTGCTGCATTCCAAAAGCAGAAGCAGAAGCTAGCAGGCTACTTAAGATAGGGGCTCGGGCGCCTGGGTGGCTCAGTTGGTTGAGCGACTGCCTTCGGCTCAGGTCATGATCCTGGACTCCCGGGATCGAGTCCCGCATCGGGCTCCCTGCTCGGCGGGGAGCCTGCTTCTCCCTCTGACTCTCCCCCCTCTCATGCTCTCTCTCTCTCTCATTCTCTCTCTCAAATAAATAAATAAAATCTTAAAAAAAAAAAAAAGATAGGGGCTCAATAATCCCAGAATACCACTTCCACTACATTCTATTGGTCAAAGCAAGTCACAAGGCCAGTTAGATTCAGGAGAAATACAACCCCACCTTTCAACAGGAAGAGTAGCAAAGTGACATGGCACAGGGGTATATAGAGAGGCACAGTTCATTGGGGACCATTTTAAACAGTTTACCATGGTAAATTAAATTGAAGTCCCTCTTTTTAAGAGGAGCTCACTTCAATCAAGAAGACATAGCTTCTTGGTCATGATTTGGGAATTTTAACACTAAGATAAAATAATGTTGAAAATAATAATAACATTTGAAACTAATGGTATTTTAAACATTTGGTCTTTCTTCCTTAGACAAAGCTGTGATATTGTCTTCCTTGCTTTGGTGAGAATTTGTGTGCATAAGTTCAGAAAATATGCCATGCATACCTTTTAAATAGCTTGCTTTCCAAATTTGATAAGACTGTGGATATCGTCTCATGGCAATAAGTATATGAATAGCCTCTAAATGACTGAATAGAAATTAATATAGGGGTACCTGGGTGGCTCAGTCGGTTAAGCATCCAATTCTTGATTTCCGCTCAAGTCATGGTCTCAGGGTCTTGAGATCAAGCCCTGCATCAGGCTCCATGCTCAGTGGGGAGTCTGCTTGAGGTTCTCTCTCTCCCTCTCCCTCTGCCCCTACACCTGCTGCCATGCTCTATCTCTCCTCTCTCTCTCAAATAAATATTTTTTTAAAAAAAGAAATTTATACAGATGTACAATAATACATTTAATCTCTTTTCAGCTGATAGATATTTATAGTTTTTGCTGTTTAAAGCAAAACTAAAATGAGCATTTTAGGTGCTTTTTGATCATTTATTTATACCAAATTCCTAGAAGTGTAATTTTGAGTTAAGGAGTATAAACATTTAAAAATTTGATGCTATTCTTCAGAAAAGAAGTTATTCCACTGTCTTATGACTTCCATGGTTTTGATGAGAAACTGTAGTAATTTGGATCATTGTTTCTCTCAATGTAATCTATCTTTTTCCTCTAGCTCTTTTCAGGGCTTTTCTCTGTATCTTTTATTTTCTAGCAGACTATGGTGTGTCTACCCACTGCTTTCTTTGGATTTATCCTGTTTAGAGTTTGTCGAGTTTCTTGAATCTGTAAACTTATGTCTTTCACCAAATAAGGGAAGGATTTGGCCATTATTTCTTCAAATTTTTTTCTGTCCTGATCTCCCTTTTCTCTAGGGCTCCACACATTTTCATGATGTCAGACAGGTTCCTGAAGCTCTATTACTACTTTTTCTGTTCTTTTCTGCAGTATTTTTCTCTCTGTTCTTCACATTTGATCATTTTGATTGATCTATCTTCAAGTTTATTGACATTTCCCTCTGCACCTCCATTATTTTTATGAGCTCATCCAATCATTCTCTTATATCAGTTATAGTGTTCTAAGTCTTCCAATTTGTTCTTTTTACTGTTTTCATTTCTTTGCTGATATTTCCCATTTTTTGAAGAAAGTCTACAAGATAACTGTCCTGTATTGTTCAAAAATTCTGAGATCATGGAAGATATACAAGACTATAGAACTGTCCCAGATTAAAGGACACTAAACAGATGTGACAACAAAGTGCAACCTGTGATCCTAGATTGGATCCTGGAGCACACATTATTTTTTCTTTTAATAAAAAGAACATTAGTGGAAAAAATGTCTGTAGGTTAGATAAGAGTATTATATTAACATTAATTTTCTGAGTTTGATAATTGTGCTGTGGTAATATAAGAAAAAGTCCTTGTTAATAGAAAATTCACACTGAAGTTTTAGAAGTAAGGATGCATCACGGCTGCATTTTTTTCTGAAATGCTTTCAAAACAAGAAAGAAGAAAAATGTGTTAAAATGGTTAAGATTTGGAGAGTCTGAATGAAAAGTATATAGAAATTCATGTACTCTGAACATTTTGTTAGTCTAAAATTGGTTCGGAATACAAAGTATAAAAAACATAGAGGTCGTGAAAATTAAGGAATGATCTGTTCAAGATTGAAGAGTACAAAAGAAATAAAAATGCAATGCATGATCTGGACTTAATCATAGATCTATAAATGACATTATTAGGACACTCAGCAAAATTTGAGAGAAATATTTGGATTACATGGCAGTGGTATATCAGTATTAAGTTCCTGGTTTTGAGGGTTGTGTTATTATTATGTATGAGAGTGTCATTGTTTTTCAGAAATATATACTGAAATATTAAGGAGTAATAGGCTTTCAATATAAAATTTAGAAATTTGAGAAGAGAAAAATAATCACTCATAACCCCATGCTTTTCTTTCTTTCTTTCCTTCTTTCTTTCCTTCTTTCCTTCTTTCCTTCTTTCTTTCTTTCTTTCTTTCTTTCTTTCTTTCTTTCTTTCTTTC
>NC_058407.1:114530518-114542616 GCF_002201575.2 Neomonachus schauinslandi | reverse complement strand
TCTTTCTTTCTTTCTTTCTTTCTTTCTTTCTTTCTTTCTTTCTTTCTCTCTCTCAGATTTTATTTATTCATGAGAGAGAAGAGCATGAGTTGGGGGAGCAGGGGCAGTGGGGAAGGCCAGAGGGAGAGGGAGAAGCAGGCTCCCCCTGAGCAGGGAGCCCAACTCGGGGCTGGATCCCAGGACCCTGGAATCCTGACCTGAGCTGAAGGCAGACATTTAACTGACTGAGCCACCCAGGCACCCCACATTTTTAATTTTAGATGTTATAATTTTTGTTTCTAGTATTTCCATTTGATCCTTTCTTATACTTCCCATATTTCTCCTAAAAGTCCCCATCTTCTTATGCATTATAGTTATATTTTCCAATAAATTTTAAGACATATTTTCAGAGTTATTTTTAAGTCTTTGCTAATTTCAACATTTGAGTCATCTGTGGGAACTGTTTGTATTGGCTGATATTTCTCTTAATTATGGGTCACATTTTCCTGTTTCTTCTCATGTCTAGTTTTTATTATATACCACATATGGTGGATAGATCACTGTAAAGATCCTGAATTCTATGATCCACCTTTAAAGAATGTCAGGTTTTGTTTTAACAGGCAGGTAAATTGCTTGCCAGTCATTTTGAACTTGTAGAAGTTTGGTTTTAGGTTTTATTAGGGTAGGTCTATTTTAGTTTTTCTCTGAGTTCCAAGGCAAATCCTTTAGACCTGGGATTTGAACTTCACTTTGAAAGTGTGGCCCTTCTGGGTTTTCAGTGAAATGTTCTAAGTGTTGATCAAACTCCTCTAAATTTTCTGGTCTTTAATTCCCTTTGTCTTCTCTGCAGTAGACAACTGCTAAAATCTCTGCTCTTTGCAGTGTCCAGCTGCTCTTTTTCCTCAGGCATCCCCTGAGTCATGTCTTGTACATGCTTCATTCCAGGTCAACCAAGTACTTAAAGGTAGTTTATGCTCAGATTTGAGTGCTTATCTCTATCACAGTTTCCCCTTTTTCCTGGAATTTGCCTCCTCAATTTCCAACCACTCTAGTA
Source organism: Neomonachus schauinslandi (assembly GCF_002201575.2). NCBI lineage: Eukaryota > Metazoa > Chordata > Mammalia > Carnivora > Phocidae > Neomonachus > Neomonachus schauinslandi. The sequence continues at coordinate 114,541,583 of NC_058407.1, read as the reverse complement.
GCTCCTAATTCCATCTCTAACTTCTTAGGCTAATAACATGGCTACTTCTTGACTGAGCTGTGTCCATTCATGCCTCACAGCCTGAAGGAAGCTCTCAGGGAAAAGTTGAATAAATATGGGTTATATCTAGTATAGTTCCCTTATTTCATGAATTTAATCCCTTCGAGTTTCTGCCTACATTTATTCACTCTCCATTGTATTTAAATGGCTGTTTTATTTGTATGTTGTCTAGATTGATAATTCATATTCTTAGGTGAGTTGGTCTGATATAAGCCACCTGCCCATATCAGAAGCTGGTGGAATGAGCAGGATGAGACTAGGACCTATTGGTTTCCTCCAGTGTATTTTCACTACATGATCCAACCTGCCCTGGAGCTTTTCTTTTCTATTCTTCTTTTAAAGTTTATTTTTTAGTATTCTCTACACCCAATGTGGGGCTCGAACCCATGACCCCAAAATCAAGAGTTGCATGCTGCTCCTCTGACTGAGCCAGCCAGACACCCCTGGAGCTTTTCTTTTGAGGGCCAGATTTCTATTCCTTGCCACTTTGTGGGAAAATAAGATGAGAATATGGTATTAACATAATGATGTTTAAAATATAAGTTGTAGTAGTGAGGAAAATAATATGAGTCTCATTCAGTAATCAAACAGCTTCAAATATTTCTAAATTATAGTATATGAGCATAAAAAGTATAAACATATCACTAAGAGAGTTCTTATCAATGAACACGATTTTATAACTCAAACGTTATTTCCAGAACTTGTTTAAATCAGTCTTTGGTTTGATTTAGTGTTGATTAAAGCCTTGGTCATTTTTTCAGTCCTTTTTTTGTGAACAGCAAAAGGATTGGAAGAAAAAAACTACAAGAGGCTGTGGAGCAGTGCTTAGCAAATGCTACGGAAAGAGTTTTTATTAATTATTACAATTCAATCTGGCTATTTCCTGTTCTTCACAGGGAAACGGAATATCTCCTAGGTAAACAATCAAAATGATACTGTAAGCTATGTCTTTGCAAAGCCAAAATGATCCACAGAAAGCTTAAGCACAGTGTAGCAAGTCCAGAATTAATCTCTCTGATTAATGAATGAAAAAGAGGAATTCATGACCAGTAGTATCTATGAGCTTTTGAGGAGAGCATTATGTCAAACATTAGAACTATCACCTTCATTTTCTTGTGTGGGTGGTAAGCCCTAGTTCCATAATTTTTAAAAGATTTATTTGTTTATTTGAGAGAGAGAAAGAGAACACAAGTGGGAGGTGCAGAGGGGAAGGAGAGTGAATCTTAAGCCAACTCCACGCTGAATGTGGAGCCTGAAGTGGGGCTCGATCTCACAACCCTGAGATCATAACTTGAGGTGAAACCAAGAGTCAGATGCTTAACCAACTGTGCCACCCAGGTGCCCCTCTAGTTCCATAATTTAAATGTTTTCTTGAATCTTGCAATCTCTGTAATGTATTAGAGATGAAAAACTTCCCCTTAGCTTTGTAGAGACAGTTGCGGGGCTAGGTCACCTGCAGGCAGGTCCTGGCTCCAACACTAGCTTTAGGATGCTGGAAAAGTTATTAAGTCTACCTTCTAGGACATATGGATAAAAATACCTGCCTTACTGGACTGTGAGGATGAAATGAGATAGTTCATATAAAGCACTACGATCCTTTATTTCATCAGTCTTCTATAGAATGAACCTAAAGTAATTTGTTCCATAAAATACTGAAATCTCACTATAACTTTCCTTACTTACTTTTAAGTAAGTCCTATATGTTAGTTTCGATCTCTTAGAAATACACAATGCTTAAGCAGCGCTATTTTATTTAGATGGAAAAAATGAGAATTTGTCATTTGCAAGCTAATTTGAGGTTTGGGCCAAACCAGTAGACTCTCACTTTCCTTTTAACCAAATAAAATTAGTTTTTGGCAACAAGATTCAAGGTAATTGACTCTGAAGCTGCTGGTGCTTTAAGTATTGTCTAACCAAATTTTTATAGTTCAGAGAACAGAAAAACCCAATTTTTCCTCTTATGAATTTAATCCAATGTAAACACAAACTTTCAAGGTTTGTTCAGGGATGCTAATTACTTTCTTCTTCAATTTTTCCATGATGAAGCTATTCTTGGATGTCAGCAAGCAGGATTAAACCTCAGGAGCATGTGAGGCCACTGGAAAATGCTTCATTGTCTTTCCGTCTTTCTGGGTCACTCACTATTTGATTATCCAGACTAATTGTAGGAAGGGAAAGCATGAATAATTAAATTGTACAGACAAGCTCTTGTACCTTATTTTGGCTGAAGACTGCATCCTTATTCTCCAACTAGTTTCCAGAAGAGCTAACAAGTAAAGTAAAATGGTTTGTATCCTGTCTTTGCTCTATTTCCTCTGTCCTTTCAGAGAAGTATTGACAAATGACAAAATGTCTCCCTCCTAAGTACCCCGTTTCCTCTGCCACAAAGGAACAGTATCAACAATGAGGAAACAAGCAGAGATCTAGGTAGTAATTCCCCCAAAAGGTAGACTTGCCTATACTAGAACTTTCTGGTTATAAAAAGAAAGACAGACCTCGAGGCTGGATTTGGCTCCTGGCTTTTCCTTTTCTTGATCATTTTCCAATGAACTTAAAAAGCTATTTTCCTCTTTCTTCCCATTACAGGCTTTTCTGGCACCTCAGAAGAAACAATGGCAATAAACATTTAACAGATGGTCCCAGTAGTTTCTCTGACACACACACAGTACAAAAGGGAAGCATACATAATGGAGTCGATTTGATCTTATTTTAATTTGTTATTTCGCACAGAATAATTTCTGGTCACAATTTGTTTGTTTGTTTGTTTCTGCTTTTTATCTCTGTGGTCCCTTACATACAGTTTCTGGAGTCTTCTTCAAGGTCAGACCCTGGACCTCCCATATCCCTGCTCCACCCCCCAGAGAACAGTGCATCATACCATTAGCATAAATGGTTTAACCACAGCTCCCCTGCAGAAGTTCTTTGGGAACTATTAGGAAGGTTTCCCACATCTGCACCTGGTTCTTTCATGAAACCAGAGATCACAGGGTGGAGGTAAGCTGAGGAATATTATTAGCAAGAGAGGAAGAAAGGAAAGAATTGAAGGAATATACTCCCCTTTCACTGATAAGTGGGAGAACGAGAAAAACCTAGGGTACACATGTTGGCCTCAAGGTTGTAGGGAAGCCCGAGGGGCATATGAAATGACCACCACTGGGAGTCTAACTTTTCCACATGGCTTGGAGGTGACACATGGGTTCGAGGCCAGAGTGTCCACAAACATCAACAAGCCACTTAGTCTTCTGATAAAAAGCAAGGCCAAGTTCTGAATCCGAGCATTCCACAGTATGAAGAGACAAGCAACAGGTCAACAGGCTAAGGTCTGCATGAGGAGGAACAATCAAGCAGAAGGAAAACCAAGCCCAGGCCCTAGTCAGGGGATGCGTAGCAAGCAGGAGATGCTGATAAGAAGCGGAGTCCTGCACAGGCAATGGCCCAGATCAGCAGCAAAACCCAATGAAATCCAGGAGCAAAGATCTGAGACGGCTGTTCTGCTGTTCTCCGCCCTGCATGTATAACTCATCATGGGGCGGTGGGGGAGCAGGCCAGGGTTGTACGACATGCTGGGGACCTAGGAGAGGCAAGGGATTCTCGCAAAGCCATGCCTAGGCACTGGACTGCTTGTGGTCTCTCTGCCCCTGTGGCTTGGATAAGGGTAAAACTTCAAGGTTTTATCTTAAAGGCACATACATATTGACTTAGAAATATCCAGTGTTATCTGAGAAAGGAACGAAGTGGAAATGGGTGTAGGGAGGGAGGAGGCAAAAGAAGGCATCCAGTGCTTTCTAAGAGGCTGTATATAGAGAAAGGCAGTCAAGAAGGCTGGCTTCCCGAGGTGATGGATGTTTTAGCTGAACTTACTGTGGTGATCTTTTTGCAGTGTTTATGTACTAAATCACGTCATTATGTTGTACACTTAAAACTTACACAATGTTAAGTGTCAATTATATCTCAGTAAAGCAGGGGGAAAAAAGAGAAGGCCAGCTTTGGAGTCACAATACCTACATGGAAATCCTATCTCGGCCATTTACTAGTGAGTAAACCAAGGCAAGCTGTTGAATGTCTATGTCCCACCTACAAAGTGAGGACAATCGAGTCTCCTTCCTCATAAGGTTGTGGGGAGGATTAACTGCAAATTACTTAGAAGAGTACCTTGCACAAAATAGTTCTCAACTATAATTGATCATCTAGGCGCCTTGCCAGGTGCTGGGAGAACTATGATAAACAAAATACACACAATCCTCGTGATCTTAGGAAGTAATAAGGGAACAGAATTTGGAAATCTAGGTACAAGTCTGTAAATAAAACATTACAGAAGGTGAAAAAAGGTTGATCTGAGTGATGTGAGATGTCACGAGATTGTTTTTGGACTAATTAAGTTGCGGAAATAGAAAAGAGTTGGGGTATCTTGCAGAGAGCAGTCAGAGAATCTGTGTCATGATGAGAACCCTTTGACAGTAATGACAAGGAGCGGGTGGTGATCAGAATGCACAGGAAAACCCAGGGTTACACACTTGGGGTTTGTGGAAAATTTCTTGTGAGGCAAACGTGATAACCACTACGCTACGGAAACACTTACATGGAAAATTTCTTGAAATGAGGTAAAGGTGTCAAAAAGAGCAAAGGAATTTCATCTCTGAAACCAACCCTTTCTCTGAGAACTGGACTAAGTGTTACAAATCCGTTTGTTTGGAGAGCTACCATGACAGTGAGCATTTGCTGAGCCAAGATCCAAAAGAGAAGGAGCCCCCACAGAGCCAAAACCATTGGTGCCATAGTCCCACCTTCCTGGCTTTGCCGATTTTGGAAGAAAGAATGAGGGGCTGGAAAGCTGAGCAAAGCTTTTGTTGGATTCATGGGTTGGGGAAACAAAGATGGGAAAAAACAAACCCATGGAGTAAAGTTTAAGGCTGCAAGGGGAGAATCTCTGGTAAATACTCCCAATTTTCACTGGGACTCTGTGTAGGTTTAGCTCTTCATGGGCCTTAGTTCCTCCATAGAAATTTCAGAGTCTGTTGAGTTCCTTTAAAAAGTCCTGTCAGAATTTGAATTCCATTAAATAGATTACTTTGGGGAAGAATTAATATCTTTATAATAATGAGTTACCCTTCCTTACAACATGGAATGTGTTTCTGTTTATTCAGATCTTTTATGTCCTGGAGTTTAACAAATTTCTCCTTAAGGATCTTATATATTATTGGATAAATTAATCTCTAGATTTTTATGGTTTTTATTGTCATTGTGAATGGTAACTGGGATATAACTAGTTATATAGTTGGATAGGACTGACATAGAGAAATAGCATGGCTTACTGTCATTTGATTTTGCATCCAGCAACCTTGCTAAGCTTTCTTATTTTGTTGATTTTTCCAGGTAGGAGATCATATCAGCTGTAAATGATGACTTGTTTATCCTTTGTCTCTATTTCTCTTTCTTTTCTTGTAATGTTGGCAAGGACCTCCGGTACTAAGTTAAGCAGGATCAATGATAGCAGGTACTCTTGTGATCTTCAACGGAAGCATCTGTACTTTCTCCATTAAATATAAAATGTGTCCTAAAATTTTTAGTAAATAATCTTTACCCACTTGTGTAGAATTTCTCATTCCCTGATGATGCCAGGTTGAAGAGATATGTAACCATTATCCTCCTCTTTCCTTTCTTATCTTTACTAAAGTATTTTGAATTACTCATCATTTTCTTAACTGCTTAATATTTTCCTTGAGTATAATATTTATACCGATATAATCAGTATCCTTGAGTAATACAGAAAGTGTCCAAGTCATCATCATGGGTTATTCCAATCACCAATTCTTTTTTTCTTTATATGGAGGCTGAGTTTTAGTAGAAGTCTCAACGTTGGATCCTAAGTAGCAAACACCTCAGCAGTGTTTTTAAAGTCCTGGGTGGTAATTAGTGAAGAGCACTGTTTCATGATCCAGCCTCACACTCTACATTCATGCGGTTCCCGTGAAAGGACTGGGTGACCTGACTGGACTGTATAACTAAATCAGTAACTCCATTTTTCTCTGACTCATTTTTTTCCCCTTACAAATCATCTTTCCTTTTTTGAAGAAATTATACCTACCCTTAATCGGTATCCTCTTCATCAATACCGTCACCCACATCTATAACCTCAGAAGTATCAACGTGAAATTTATAGTTAGGATTTTAAAAATCATGTGAGATTAAAAACCTTAAATTCATAACTTTGTAAGATAGAGGTGACAATCATCTGGTTTTGAAATTCGATCTGTTGGCAGTTCTAGGAGCTTATTAGCTGGACCGATGTCATGCAAACCAGAGGGAGGGGAGGGGCTATCAGTAGAGGGAGGGGCCACCTTTGTGTCCCGATGCTCAGGGCTAAGGATTAGCTGGGCTGTACAGGTTTGGAACTCTTCTACCTTTACTTCTTTTTTCAGCAGGTAAGACAACACAGACATTTACTGCAGAATAAAGCTTATAATATAGCGGAGTTGAGTCAAGTGATCAAACTATATATATATGTATCTTAAGTTTCAAAAAGGACGAAGGGCATTTTATGATAAAATGGGGCTGCTTTATTAAAATCAAGATAAGTGGCGAATTAAGGTATAATTAAATCATTTCTAATTCAACTCAAATTTCATACTTACTTTTTACTGAAGATCTGCGTTCCTCTATGTGCCTTTTAGGTACGAACTTTGGGAACTGGACATTTTTTTATAAAGTTTTTTATTTATTTGTCAGAGAGAGAGAGAGAGCACAAGCGAGGGAAGCGGCAGGCAGAGGGAGAAGCAGGCTCCCCACCGAGCAGGGCGCCCGATATGGGCTCAATCCCAGGACCCTGGGATCATGACCTGAGCCGAAGGCAGACCCTTAACTGACTGAACCACCCAGGCGCCCCGGAAACTAGACATTTTATTTATAAACTGAATTACAAGCTTATTTACAAACTTCTACACTACAACATTATACCAAGACTACATAAACAAAAGTAATAAAACTGAATGTAGTTGCAAGTCTTGCCTGGAGTATGAATGATTGAAAGGTCTCACAGTTCTTCCCTCCCCTGAAATACATCTCCTCTTGCTTCTGGTTTATTAACAGAGAAGAAACATTTCAACTGTTTGAGATAAAATTTGAAACGCAAATGCTCCAGAGTAGAAGAGTTATGTATGTCCATATTCCCATGAAGCGCTGTTGGGAAGTTTTTTTTGGAAATTCAGGCGACATCACTAAACTGTTGAAGTGAACAGGGCAGAAGTAGAGGTCTCCAAGGGCTGAACACAAATCCAGCTCACCCTTCTCCTTAAAACCTATTCTGTGATGCTCTGAAATGATTCTGTAATTCTCTGTAGTGACACCTAGTGGCTGATGGCCATATCTGCATCATATGCATTTAGGAAACAAGGCCACGTTTGATCGTTTGTGTTAAATGGAAAAAGTTTACTCTCAGCTGTCAAATCACAGTTTTATCACCCCACAACAGAGCAGAAAGCCAGTTGTCTTTTAGCATTGATTTGAAAGCTACGTTTCTTAGAATTCTTGGGTGGGATAGACAGAAATAATCAAATCCTTGGCAAGGTCCATTACTCTATAAAATACATTTTTTAAAAGATTTTACTTATTTGAGTGTGAGAGAGAGAACGAGCAATGGGGAGGGGTAGACAGAGAGAAGGAGAGAAGCAGACTCACGGCTGAGCGGGAAGCCCAATGCGGGGCTCGATCCCAGGAACCAGAGATGATGACCTGAACCAAAGGCAGACACTTAACTCACTGAGCCCCCCATGTGCCCCTATATAATATCCATTGTAGAGCCTAATGAAACAAGTGAGAAACTGTCGCCTTATTTGAACAATCTGATAAGAGAAAGAAAACAATAATTCCACCAGAATCAAGCCTCCTCGTCTGGAAAGTCAAGAGGCGAGTATGCTAAAAGCTAGTTTTGTAGATTATTGTAGGGGGCATTTCAGCCTTTCAAATTTTTCCTTCTTCATATCTTCTTGCTCAAGAATTAAATACTCCTATCTGTTATGGGAAGATGATGTACAGTGCTGACTGAGCATTTCTAAATCCTCAGGAATATTCACCTAGTGCACACATGTATATTGATCACGGGCTTAGAAAAGTACTGGGGAAACTAAAATGTGAGGAATCAAATTGCCAATGAGGCACCAAGTTTCTGTCATCTTCCACTCTTACGCTGGTAGATGCAGCAGCTAGCTCCATTAAACTAGGTGACTTAAGGTTCCCTAGGACAATCAGAGTAATAGTCACAGTATCATCTTGCTTTTTTTTTATTGCACCATAATTCATTTAACCAACTTTCTCTTGTTGGACACTTGGTTTAAAAATTTTGACTGCCGCAAATAGCTCTGCAATGAACATCTTTGCACCCACACTTTTGTATCCAGTACTGATGTTTTGTTTTAAATATTATAATGAAATATTTAAGACATGCAAAAGAGCACAAATCATAGTTTAAAAATACTCGTGTACCCATGACTCAGCTTGAGAAATCTTTACCAATAGAATTGAAGCCCTTTGCATTCTTCTCGACCCTGTCCCCTTGGAATGACACCTACCCCTCTATGAGGTAGGAGCCCCATCTGTTTTGTTCACTGCCTCATCCCCATTGCCCAGACCAGCGCTTGGAACACATCGCTTGGCAAAATAAATGTCAATGAACGCTTGCTGCATGAAGCTACATTTTAGTGTAAATAGAAGGAAATGCTAGCTAGTGTTGACATAAGGAGAGACAGAACAAATTCAGATGAATTGAGCCTGTTACACCACTTCGCCTAGGGCAGCCTTGTGTAAGTTTCGAAGGGCTGGGAGTGATAAAAAGCCTGTTACCAGTACCTGGTTGTCCCAGGCGAGTGGGTGTCTGATGCAGGCAACCCTCTTATCTGTGGGCCCTCTCTGCTTCCTGAAGGCGGGGTGCCCGGGAAGCCTAGGAGACCAACCTGTCTGTACAAGAAGAAGCCAAGATACTAGAATGCTGTTGAGTTTAATCCGAAGTGATACCAAGGAGAGAATGTGGGATGATTCAGAGCCTAAAAATGCATTGTGCAAATAGACTGGGTGCCAGGCTCCTGCGTAATTTGGCTGTGCTGGAAAAGGCTCCGGATGAGGAATGCTGGGCACCATCCTCAACACATGCTCCAACAAGGAGCCAAAGTACACCTCAATCAGAAATTGGTCAATGCTGCTCTAATTTCTCAAATAGATCGTCAGCAGAAACACTTCTCATCCTAAACAAGTAAGGTCTAGTGAGGGAAGCTAACACTTCAAAGTACTGAATGAAGAGGGGCGCCTGGGTGGCTCAGTCGGTTAAGCATCTGCCTCCGGCTCAGGTCATGGTCCTGGGGTCCTGGAATTGAGCCCAGCATCATCGGGTTCAGCAGGGAGCTTGCTTCTCTCCCTGCTTGTGTGCTCGCTCGCTCGCTCTCTCTCTCTGACAAATAAATAAAATCTTAAAAAAAAAACAAAAAGTACTGAATGAAGAAATATTACCCCCTCCCTATGTATTCCCCACATGTGCATACTTACCACACCAAAATTGTGCCCTTTGCCCAAAAGCAATTTTTCTAGTTTTTGTGGTCTTACGTCATAAAGCTTGAATGGCGGTTGGACCTGAACTGAATTCTGTTGGCAGAGTAAATGCACCCCAGCAGTGCATAGGGCATAACGTAATGATGATGTCAGACCCTCCTGTTTCTTTTGATGAGACAAGAAAGTCTGTCAGGTGGGTTGGCTGCATGGAGGCAACATCTTTGAGCTCAAGAACGTCGGCATCACCTGGGGAGCCACCTCCGGCCACCTGCTCTGTTTCCATGCTCCGCGGCCACCAAGCGCCATGGGAAGCTCCAAGGTGCCCAAAAGGTGCAGCAGGCCCTGAGCTCTGAAATCAGGCCTGTCGGCAGCTGTGTGGCCGTCAGCTGCCCGGCAGATCCAGGTGAAGAAAATCAACCTTAGCCTGGGGCAGGCACCCAGAGCGACTTCCAGGCTCCTTCCTCGACCCGTCCCCTGCACCTCTCACCTTGCCTTTTGCAGGCCCACTTTGCTTCCTCCATACCTGGGCTCTGCAGTGAGAAGGCACAGGGCCTCCAACCGTAAGGCAGAACCTTCTCAGCAGGAATTAGCTCTCTGTTCCTCCTTCTGTTCCTCCCTGTCAGGCTGAGGCTTGATTCCGACATCCAGTTTCACAGGGGAAAGGGGAGAAGAGGAAAAAGCTTTAATGACATGTGAGCTTTGGGAGAACTTTCCTTCGGATCCTAGGACCAGAATGGCTCGCTCTTGCCCACATCCTGGCTATAGCTAAGATGAGGGTCACGCAAAATGGTAAACTCAACAAGTTTCTCCTCAGATTCTCCAGCAACCCCTCTCTTCTCCTCTCTCCTACCTGCAGGCTTCCCTTCACCCCACGGCCAGGTCCCAGTGACCTCTGACCACCACTACCTCTGCCCGCACACTCTTCTCTCCCTTCCTTCCTTCCTGGCTCTGCACTTGAGACGGTTGGGATAAGACATGGTTAAAGGAACTCACACCACTGGATTATAAACCAGCCCTTCCCTGCGACGTTCCCAGGATCGACAGTAGCGTCTGGCACATGGTAGCCTCTCAACAAATATGTGCTGAGTACAAGACTGAAAAGGTGTGAAATTCCAAGAGATCCATCCACCCTCCGGGGTATTTGCCCAGAGGAATAAGGTAAATGCCTTACTTGCAGTTTACAAGTCACTTTTACACACTCAAAGGACAGGATCTGTGCATTTCCAACAGCTCCGGGGTCTAACTGACGTTTTCTTGTACCGAAGAAACCTTACAAATGATACCATTGGGGAAACTCTTTCCCGGCTTACATGAGCCTAATCCTGCATGGCTAATCATTCTCTCGTGCAAATAAGCCTTTTTGCTCTTCACATGCCCACTGAGGTTCTTATGAAGGGACAAAAAAAGTAACTAAGCCTCTTTCTTTTCTTTCTTTCTTTCTTTCTTTCTTTCTTTCTTTCTTTCTTTCTTT
>NC_058407.1:114209364-114223692 GCF_002201575.2 Neomonachus schauinslandi | reverse complement strand
TATCCTTTGTATATCCTTTGTATATCTCTGCTGATGGCTTAGTAGGTATGGGCATTGTAGGTTCATCGAAGAGGGCATCCAGTCTTGTGAGTAGCTACTTCATTCACAGGGATACCATAAGTCTTAATACAAGATGCTTAGTGTTTATCAAAGGGTATCATGGAACAGCTACCTCTATGGGGGAAGAAGTACTGCTTTTTCCATTTCTACCCTCTTGGACTTCTATGAAGATAAAGGAGAAAGGTTTAGGCTTCAATATCTAAGATGAGTGAATGTCTTAAGTACCTAAAATGAATATTTTAAATGAATATTTTAAATGAATGTTAAATTAGAGTAAAATTCTGAAGACTTTTTCCTGTATTACATGAGAATCTTTTTAAAATTCTAAATTTTAAATATTACAGAAAACAGCTCCTCAGTCCAAATATGATCAACATTAGTTGAGTAGTCATCATACTTACGTAGATTTTTAAAAACTAGTTTGAATACTAAACTAGTTGCCTAATCTTGAAAATGTGTAAGTTTGGTTGGGAGGTGGCAGAGTTAAGAGTAGCTACAGAATGGTGATGGCAGATGGAGCAAGAAAGCATGGGAAGCTGATTGCAAATTTGTAACCATTAATAGAAAAATAAGCCAGGATCACTTTTATACTAAGGCAAACATATATAAGCAATAGCACATGAGTTCCGTGTAGGTACCACAATATTGAAATACAGCAGGATGATATTCTTTTATTGATGCTTTCTGACTGAATGTTTTTTTCTTTTCTTTGAAAATATAAATTAATTTAAGAATAGAACAAAAGAGTTTGAGGTAACTAATAATATAATTCTGTGTTTTCCATAATAAAACTGGGAAACTTTTTTTTATGCTCAATGGACTTTATATTTGGTCATATTTATCTGATCAGCTAGGGTTTTTTTAACCTTCATTTTTATTTCAAGTTTAGAGTTAGCTTGTAAAGAGATATTCTTATTCCAGTAAACTCCAGATCTGCTTTAAACATTTAAAATTTTCAACTGAATTACTGTTGCAAAACTGTCATATTATTAGGGAATTTAATGCTGTTTTAAGGAATAGCATTAACCTCCAAATTCCAGTGAGGCAGAATATTTAGAGTATACTGTTGTATTCTTAGTATCTAAGACTTAGTTTACCTGGATAAATCTATGCTGTATGAATGTTTACTAAATGCAACTCACAAGAAATTTCACATGTTATGTCCATAGTATCACAATCTAGTTAATGAGATAATGACACCACACTGAATTACTCTTCTAAGTATTCTTTGTTTCTTCCTTTCTGCCTAACCTTTTAGCTCTAGAGTGTCTTGAGTCTCACCACTTTGGACCTCTGTCCTTTAAAACCTGTAGGCACTCCCTTAGTGATCTAGTCTTATCTGATTTCATGGCTTTACCTATCATTTTTGTGCAAATCAGTCCTAAATTATACAGCCCAGACATCTCTCCTAAACTCCCTCCTACTTTATCAGCCTGCCTATTTGATACCTACAGTTTCAAATAGGCACTTCACACTTAACATTTACAAAACTGAACTTCTGCTCTTTCTTTCAAATCTTCTCCTCCAGAAGCCTTTCCTAGGTCAATGATGGCACCTCCAGTCTTAAGGTTGCTCAGGCAAAAAAAAAAAACAGAATAAAGTCACCCTTTATTCTTTTCATCCTCTTATACCCCATATTTAACCTATTAGGGCATCTTGGTGTTTCTGCCTTCTTCAAGATTGTACATGAATTTGACTGAATGATTGTTCTTACAAATTAAAAAACTAAGGCTCAGAGAAGTTAAGAGCACATCCCAAGTTCACATAGCTAGTTAGTGATAAAGTCATAATTCGAATCCTTATTTTCTGACTGACCACAAATAATATGCTCTATTCATAATACTAGTGCTTCTGAAAAGTAAGTTACAATTGTTTTTAATTTATATAGTTCAGAAATATCATCTGACCTATTGTATAACTGGATTTTTATAAATAGTGTGTTATTTTGTTTAGGTTCTATAGGAATTTTCTAAGCCCACAGCAGTTATTTCATAAATACTTGCCAACTCAGTTGAATTGATTGGTACTTCTCTCTTCTTGTATATTGCTCTGGGTCAGGAACTGTGTTTTCAATTGTAAGGTATAATTGGTTACAAATTGTGTATTGGGTAAGAAAAAGGCTGGGGGTGGGGGTAGAATTAATGAAATAAAATATTCAAGGAGGTCTCTTAGAAAGCTCTTTGTTAAAATTTTTTGTTTTATCTGTATGAATTTAGAACATGTACTAGCTCTTGCTACCTTATATATAAATACTTTTCTAATTCTTGGAATTTTCATAGTATGTAATATTGATCTTGATACCAATCATTAAGCTTAGATTGTAGAATTATTATTTAAATTATTTAGAGTTTTCTCTTCAGGGCTTCTGTATTAGGGAGACATTTTATAATTAAAATCTATTAGATTGTAAGATTTCCTAATTGATCATAATGGCAAAAAGTCAAAGCATTGGCATCTTGGTAGAGAGCAGAAATTAAATTTCAGTGTTGATTGTATTCTTGAGACACTCCTGTTTTATTGATGTACTGTTTGTATTTTAATAAAAGTTATTCTGTGCTTATGTAATTAAATGTAGCAGAAATGAAGTATGTTAAGCCAAATTTTATGAGATTTAAGTGATATCTTTGAAAGAAACCAAGATTAAGCTTTTGGGAGATGTCTATTATATTTATTGATGTGACATATTTAGAAAGCTGTTCATTTTTTAAAAATTTATGTAAATGTAGAACACTTATCTATGAAAGAGATTTTAGGTAAAGAGCCCTTGGGATCATTATTTTATCTTTATTTTTCTCTTCCAAATTTGCACTTTAAGGTTTACTTGTTATTTCACCAATTTGTTATTTTATTTATTTTATTTTATTTTATTCCAAGGATGAAAATTTGGTGAATATTTAATTCATAGAAGCAATTTTCACATCCCAAATTCTATCCATCTACCTACCTACCTATCTGCCTCTCTTTGCTATGATAGAAATATTTTTCATGGAGTCCTTCTTAAGGCATTCTTATAGGCTTTGGAAATATCTCTTAAAGCAATAAGATTATATTTGAGGCATCAAACCCAAAAGCCATGCCTAGAAATTTACTCCATATGGCAAATGAATGAGTTAAAGTTGTGTGGTGCCTACAGCCATAATGACATGTATTTAGAAAGGAAACTTAGTTTGCAGCATCTAAAAAATGTCTGTTGACAAACCTAAAGTAAGAGTTCAAAAAAGAGATACTTTATTTCTGGAAAATGTGATAGTTCTGTTACCATTTGTAGTGATGGGTATCTGTGAGTCTTTATACTGTGAAATAAACTGTGATCAACTCTACTGCTGTCTTTTCTTTTTCATAGTGTATGCCAATTAAAGGTCTAGGATTCGTGCTTGGAGCCTATCAGTGCATTTGCAAAGCAGGATTCTATCATCCTCAAGACTTCTCAGTGAACAACTTTCAGAGTAAGTGTGCTTTGCTTCTCTGCATATGTATGAGTCCACATAATATACACCATTATTAATTATGCAGATTTTCTCTTAACCTTGTTGGAGTTATTTGCTTCAGTCCCCACTGGTCTGACATTCTTTCATCCCTTAAGGAGTTTTTGCTTTGGTTTGTCATCTACTATGCCCTGGAGTACCACAGAATAATGTGTTTATTTTAAGTATGTTTTAGTTTTCAATACATTTCCTGAAAATAATGTTAGCTATGCAGTAAGATCAGTTGGGATTCAGTTATTGAGAGCTGTTGCTACAGAAAGTTCCTAAACCTAATTTTGCTAGTTTGTTTACTTTGTTTATTAATTTGTTTATATATTAGTTTTCTATACAGCATAAAGAGCTACCACAAAGTTAACAGTTTAAAGAACACAAATTTATTATCACAGTTTTCATTGGTTACCTTTCCAGTCACAGGTTAGCTTGGTTCCCTGTCTCACCAGGCTAAAATTAAGGTGTCATCTGGGATGCAATCTGATCCGAGGTGCAGGGTCTTCTTCCAAGCTCATTCAAGTCAGTATCTTGCAGGCCCCCCCCCCCTTTTTTTTGCTAGATTTTAGTCTACTCTCAGCTCCTAAGAGTTCCTTAAAGCCTGTCCTTGTGACCCTCTTACAACATTGCAGCTCACCTCTTCAAGGCTAGCAAAACAATTTCCTCACTCTGCTCAGACTGAATCATATATAACATAAAATAATCATGAGAGTGAGCATCCCATCATTTTGCCAGATAATGTAACCTAACTGAAGGAGAGACTATCTCCTCATATTTACAGGTCCACTCACATTCCAGGGGAGGTGATTATGCAGGGTGTATACTCCACAATCAAAACTTGTTCATCTGCTATTTTATTCCTACTCCAGAAAATGTCAGGGTTACAATTTGAATATTGATTTTTTACTTTATCTCTAGAGAATGCAGTGTTACCACACTGGCTTGTAGCCAGCTATTGGATATAAAGAAGGAGTGTAGTAGTAAAAGGAGTGGTTTTATAGGAAGTTAGGGCTTGGGGTTACTGAAACTGAGGTACAGGTATCTTTTAGATAGCCATTCACAAATCTGCAAGCCTTATTATTGGTCTGTATAGGAATTTGCATTTCTACTAGGCATAGTTCAAAGGGTACATTGAGATTGAGACCTGAGTTTCTTCCCCTGGGAATTTTGGTAGACATTTGTAGATTTTTTTTGTTTTGTTTCCTCCTGGAAAACATTATTCTTGGTATTGAATCTGTTTACATTTAACATATAGGCTCTGGAGATGAGTAACATTTTGCTATCTCCTCTGTCATATAGTTCAGAATTCAGCCTTTGTTCTGATTAATAGTTACAGGTATAATTCTAAGATGGCCTCCAAGCTTCTGTTCCCACAGGCCCTGTCCAATACCTTCTCTTAAGTGTGGGTGGGATCTGTGAATACAGTGACGTAGTGACTCACTCCCTGCTTAGGCTATATTATATAGCAAAGGTGATAGTATAGTCAACTATGTGATTACATTGCATTAAATAAGATTCCCTCCCAGCATAGCCAACTGAAAAGAGATTCTAGTGCTGGCCTTGAAGAAGTAAACTACCTTGTTGTGAGAGGGCCACATGGCTAAAACCTAAGTGCGGCCTCTGAGAGCTGAGAGCAAATCTCATGGACAGCAACCAAGAAAACATGGACCTCAGTTCTATAACTTCAAGCAACTAAATTTTTCTAGAAGCCTGAATACACATGGAAGAGGATCTTAAGCTCCAGATGAGAATACAGCCAGGCCAAAACCTTGATTTCAGTCTAGTGAGACCCCGAGTAGAGAGCCCAGTTACCCTATGTCCACACTTCTGATCAACAGAAACTGGGAAATAATGAATAGGTATTTTAAGCCCCCAAATTTCCAGTAATTTGTTATATAGCAATAGAAAACTAATACAATAGCAGTGATGATAACATTTTCAGGGTAGATATGCTTTTCCTTGTATCTGTGGCAATACCAGGGCTACTTTGGCATTCCTCACATTTATGGTCCAGACATAACAGATGATTCAACACCGAAGGATTAAGGGAATAGGTTTTAGCTTATGTTATGTGAAGGTATTTTGTATCTGGTTTACCCACATTTGTTCTCAGCTCCCACTATGTGACTGAAATAAAACATCTAAATATTTTAGAACCAGAGAATGACTATGCCATTTGCTTATAACACCACCAGGAGAAACTAGTTAACCTTTAACAACTTATCTTTATTTAATTTGCACACTCCTACTTTCTTCCTTATTTTAAAAGCCAGTGTTTTTCACTGGACCTACTTTCTCTAAGAAAAGGCAGCTTCTCTGTGTAAATCTAACTCCTGTGTTGTACACATTGCAGCCATGGAAAAGAGGCCACAGTTTTTAAAAGATGGTCTATATTTAGACATTAGCTGTGATTCAGCTTTGACCTTAGCACATACTTAACCAGACCTAACCTTCCTCAATGACAGAGCAGAAAGCTAGCTACGTGTTATAATTTGAAGTCAGTAAAGTGCGCGTTGACCAAAACTGTCTTTCCTGATGGCCTTGTCAGGTTGCAGGAAAATCCATTATTATTCACTCCTTGTCCTAAAGAAAGAATACAGCAATCTGACCAAGAATGCAAGTTATAACTTACCAGGGTCATCAACTAAGGACTGTCCAAACATTTTTTGTATTCCTTATTATTATTAAAAACATTTACTATTTATTTCTGCGTTTTAATACATTCAGTCTTTTAATCATAGTATCCAGGCAGTTCGTATTGACAGTTGTTTTCTTATGTTCTTAAGGAGCTACCCATGACTTAAGGAATGACTATGGGTAGCTCTGGAACCAAGGGTAAGGAGGCATTGAAGATCCCCAAAATGAGATAACATATGTGAACCTGCAAGCATAGTACATGGCATGTGATAAGTGTTCGTAGGTGTAGTTAAGTGATAAACAAACATCAGTGATGTATGTAAAGAGATAATCCTTAAACATCATTGGTCATTAGCACTTGGTCTCACATTTTATCATATTACAATAACTAATTTTTTAAAACTGGAACTTTTGGAGAATGAATTTGACATGGGGGACAGGAGAAGTATAACAACCAGTGCTGCATTGAGAAGGGCAGTAGGAAGAATACTTGGGAGCTAGAGGCAACAGGAAGAAATTAGTTGCCTGATCAGGAGAATAGGATACAGAAAACAGGAAAGAACGTACCTCAAAGATTAAATTCACTTACTTTACAGTTCTACATCTAAAACAAGATCGGAAATCCCCACATCTGTTATTGTCATGTTATTGCATTTGGAGAGAAGAGCTGAGATATAGTGCTGACGTCTTAGAGAAAATGTAAACGTGACTTAAAAATCCTGTTAAACTATGAAGTGATTTGAAATCTTTATTCAGACTAAGACCCGCAGTAAACAAAGGGCTTGTAAAGACCAACAAGAATATGTTTAAATGACATGATTTAAAATTGTGCTGACAGCCCAGAGACTGTGTTCCTGGCATCTCTCTCTTGAAATTGGTGGTCATATGTGAACTAATAAGATCTGACACCTGGATGGTGGCAGGATTTCAGAATAACCAAGTACTGATGTATAACTGTCTCTTCAAATCCAGGCTGTTCACTTCCAGGTTGATGAAAAAGAAGAAACTTATGACATGCTCATCTCTCTCAAATCCATCTATCTTAATATGAATTCTGTCTTCAGTGAAACCTCTTTTTTCTCTTTTCTGTAGATACATTCCCAGCCTTTCAGTCTTACTTCTCTTGTCTTTTGGATTGACTTTGGCTCATGTACCTTTCCAGAAAAACCTAATTACAAATGACCCAAACAGGGACTAAAGCAGTCCCTGTTTTGGCAACTCTTGTGTTAATGATGGGGTTGGGGGGAAGACAAGAATGTAGAGATTTTAAAAAGGTATTACCTTGGGAGAAAAGAAAAAGAAGCTCTTTGAAAGCAGGTACAATATAGTGATGCTGTGCTCTAAGCAAACTGTTAAGCAAGGCTAACCTTTCTGGAATAAGTTTATCTCTCCTCTTTTTCATGGCCAGTGAGCGGGAGATACTTGGCTTTCTGTAGACTAGGTCCTGTATCAGTCTCTAATACCAACCCCAAATTTAGAACAGATTAAGGGAGCTTGAACATCACAGTCTCATTATCAGCATTATCACTTTTGCTGTTGATCTGACTTCAGCCTTGTGGTCTCATTCACTTTTGCTGTATTACAAATTGATCAGTTTTATTCCAGTTATAGTAGCACACTTATCCATCTAGTTGTGCTTTTGTTTTTGCCTCATTCATCTGCCTAGTTTTCAGTTTTCATGTCTTCCTTCGTTAGTCCTGCTCATAGTGAATGGAGTCCAGTCACTCGATGTGTCTGGAAGATCTGGAAGATGGGGTGAGTTGCCAGTGGAAGGGTTCCCAGTGCTGTCCACGTTCTTGGACTCTTGACTATTGCATTAAACTGTTAATCTTTGACTATATTCTTTCCAACTGTTGGGACATACTCCATACCATGTTGGACTTCCCTGGTTGTTAAATTTCTACCAGAGCTGGATTTCTATCATAGTTTAGCACAGTAATTAAGAGCATGGTCTTTGGAGTAAGTCCAACTTGGGTTTGAATCCTGGCTCTGCTACTTACTTGCACTGTGCTATATTCTTTAATTTCCCTAACCTTTATTTATGACATATGTAAAATTGGGATAATATTACATGTTTTATAAAATTGTTATAATGATTAAATAATAAATTCAAAGTTATAATCATGGCAGTTGGCACATATTAAATGCTCAAAAATATTGTTTTTAGTTTGTATCTATTCCAGTCCCCTCTTTCCCCAAGTATCTCCCCATTTTTATTCCTTTCATGTAGTATCTGCCCCACTTCCCAGCAGAAGATCGTATTTCCATGTCCCAGATTTTTTCTTTAAATCTTTAAAATGGGCCCCACTCTCATATATAATATTCAGTCATCCAAAAATCTTCCTTCTTCCTACTATCCAAAAATTTACTTCATTAGATTAAAAAATATTTCTATTACTGCTTTTATTTAGTTACATTACTTTACTTTATTGGACTGCTAATTTGATATTCACTTTTGTAGACAATCATCTTCCCCAAAATATTAAAAAAAAAAAAAAAACAACCCTCTGGCAGGGAAATTTGACTGTCAGTCATTCACAAATAATCTCATTGTAATAGGCAGAATGATGTCGGTTCCCAGCCCCCAAAGATGTGCATGTTCCCATTTTTATAATCTGTGACTGTATTACCTCACATGGCAAAAAGGGACTTTGCTGATGTGATTAAGTTACAGACCTTGAGATGAGAAGATAATCCTCGATTATTGGGACCATTCTAATCATATCAGTCCCAAATAGCAGAAAACTTTCCTGGCTGTAGTCAAGAGACAGAAGTGAGGGCACAAGGGTCAGAGAAATACTACATTGCAAGGTTTGAAGATGGAGAAATAAACTCACCCAAGGAATGTAGGTGGTCTCAGGAAACTGGAAAAGGCAAGGAAATGGAATCTTCTCTAGATCCTCCAGGAAAAAATAAATATAGCCCTGCTGACACCTTGATTTTAGCCAAGTGAGCCCCATGTCAGACTTCTGACCTATAGAAGTATAAGAATGAATATAACTATATTATATTTCATTTAAGAAGCAATATAAATTTGTGTTGTTTTAAGACACTGAGTTTGTGGGAATTTCTTATAGCAGCAATAGAAAACTAGTACACTCAGTTAGCTTGCTTCCCACCCCAACATTCATTCCAGTGTTCACAGTAGGCTGTAGTGCTTTCTCTAGAGGAAATTGTTCAAAATTCCAAATAATTGACTCAGAACAATTTATAATCTGGTGGGTCTTTGAGTCATTCATACTTGGGTTTAAATCTTGTGTCCACTTACTAGCAGGAGAATTGGGCAAGTTTCTCATACATTCTGAGATTCTCTTTCCATATTCATAAAGCAGGAATAGTGGAATCTATTCCTTGCCTATTGTGAGGAAGGAGTAAATGAGATGACATATCATATCCCAAAATGGTGGTGATTGTTATATTAATGTGAATATGGAGAATTTAGTCCTTTTGTTTATAGTATTTATATAATGGATGTCGTGGGGATTGAATGAGTAGTGTCTATGGGCAAAAAATCCATTTGTGTTTTATAATTTTATAAGTCATATCAGAATCTTTTTAAGATCTAAATGGTATTTTTGTCCAAAGAAAAATACTACTAAAAATGTTGGAGACAATAGAAAAATGATAAAATGTATAGGTAAGCATATATCAAGGTAGGGAAAAGCTTGAACTCTGACTATATTCATGGTGAGGAAATATAAATTTTAAAATGCATGCACTGGGCTTTATATTGAACTTATTTTCACAACTAGCCATTCGTGATGCAAGTATATGATGGTATATTAGCTAATCCTGATTTTAGGATATGCAAATATACATTCATGTCCTAACAGTAGGAATCTTTTTGGATAGCAGTCTATATATAAGCATATTCAGCTGACTCTTCTCTCCATGTGGATATTATAGATATTGAACCAAATATACATAGAAATCTCCTTATTGTGTTGGTTACTCATGTACATGTACCTTTTTCCACTTAATTTTTGGATGTGATTTTAACAACCTGAAGACTGGAGGCAGATTATTTCATCATCCTAAACCATGAAATAACAAATAACAACTATATCTTCCCATGGTTAGCTAATTACAGCATCTTAACTACAAACCTTGATGGATGAATATGTTCCCTCTAGTTCTTCTCTCCCCAATGCCCCGATTCTAATGAAGAAGCAAATATGTGTATGGAAAGAAAGGAGATGTTTAACCTAATGATGATTTCAGATGAGCATTATTTGTACCTAGAGCTAATGTTGAACTCTCATTGTCTGAATTGATTCTGTTACTTTGAGCTGAATTATGTTTATTGTTTGTGATCCATCTTTTTCTCATGCCTGTAGAATGGAAGGAGGAGGGGGTTTTGGCAAATGGGCACATGGGCTAGTCTTGCAAAGGTCTGGCCTCTATCTTCCTCTTACAGAAACAGTTCCTATCACTGAGGGCTACAGTACCTCCAACAAGGGACCTCTGATTGGTTTGTTGATTGATTTATGTCCAAAAAATCCATCTGCCAAAAAATATTACTGAGCACCAACTGTCCCAGACCTTCTTTTAAGCAGTGCAAGAAAAAAGTGTCTAAGCTTCCAGGACAGACGCACATCTTCCCAGAACATATTGCAATACCCACAAACAACAAATGAAGGCAGTCTTGAGTAAAATACAACTCAGTGTTCAATATTAGTAAATAGGATCAAATGTAAGAGCTTTAAGATTTAACTGGCCTTAAAAGGTAGTCGTGTTTTCTCTCCATACTCCAAATATTCAAATATTACCTTTTTGC
Organism: Neomonachus schauinslandi; assembly: GCF_002201575.2. Taxonomy (NCBI): domain Eukaryota; kingdom Metazoa; phylum Chordata; class Mammalia; order Carnivora; family Phocidae; genus Neomonachus; species Neomonachus schauinslandi. The sequence goes on along the minus strand of NC_058407.1, from coordinate 114,212,745 downwards.
TCTTGTGAAAACAGTTTTATACTTCTGACACTTAAGAATCTTACTCAGCAAAACACTTGATATTTCTATCTGATGTTTGTACTGAAATTTATAATTTCTACTTCAATCTACCCTACGCACTTCAACTCATTCTTTTCTAAATCAGAAACTCTGTACTTTTCTTCCATAAAATGTAAGAAGAAAACTTTCTGTGGTACCTTTTGACAGTAGGTACCACAAGTCATAAAAATGTGGGTACATTTTGATCTATCTGTTCTATACTTCTATTCCAAGGAAATATCAATCTAAGAGGTTAAGAAAGTTGTATATTTTTTATAAAAGAAAAAGAAGAGCGAAGAAAAGTACCCCTTTAATTTGTTCATTAGTTGAATCTTCAGAAAACCAAACCAAAAAACTGATACTTTAAGAAAATTTTTGAAAAGTTTTAGTGTTTTATTAGCAATGACCAAATTTACCCTTGGGTTTTTATGGTAGATGACAAAATTTCTCAATGGACACCCAATGTAATTTTTGTTTTGGTAGAAGGCATTCAAATAAAACTTTGCCACATAAATTTTCTAATGTTACCTACTAATTTCATTTGCAATTCTCATGACAGTATTACCTTGTTGAAGGAGAAAGTTTAAGTTACTGCATTATTTGTAATATTATTTGTAAGGACAACTTCTAATTTTAATAATGCAGTTTAATCTTTCCTGAACTTTTTTTTTGTGGAAACTGGTATTGCTATGGGAATGACAGCACTATTTTTTTTTTATTCTTATGTTCAGTTAGCCACTGTATAGTACATCATTAGTTTTTGATGGAATGTTCAATGATTCATCAGTTACGTATAACACCCAGTGCACATCACAACACGTGCCCTCGTTAATACCCATCACCCTGTTACCCCCTCCTCTCAACTCCTTCCCCTCTGAGACCCTCATTTCATTTCCTGGGGTCCATAGTCTCTCATGGTTCATCTCCCTCTCTGATTTCTCCCTGTTCAGATTTCCCTCCCTTCTCCTGTGGTCCTTCATGCTATTCCTTATGTTCCACATATGAGTGAAACCATATGATAATTGTCTTTCTCTGCTTGACTTGCTTCACTTAGCATAATCCCCTCCAGTTCCATCCATGTTGATGCAAATGGTCAGTATTCATCTTTTCTGATGGCTGAATAATATTCCATTGTATATATGTACCACATCTTCTGAAATTCAGATTTAACAAAGTGAAAGAATGACTAAGAAAATTATTAAAAACTATGTCTCTGCATTTTTTGTTATTTTGAATTGTCTAACTTATTTCAATAGATTTTTTTTTAAATCTCCAAATAGAGTGAAATATTTAGAAAAGCATTGTTAATACTGTTAACTGTTCTAATATTAGAATATCAAAAAGCAGTACAAAGTTTAAAAGGACAGCATAAAAATGAAGGACTCACTATGGAATCATCTCTACTTTCTAGTTTAATGATAGAAAGTATTACACTTTATTATTCAATGTAAAATAATGTAGCCAACAGTAACATACAGGTACAGGATTTAATATTTATTATATGCATCTATTATACATTATTTTTCATTGCAGTATGTTTGTTGTGTTATTACAATCTTAAAATTTTACTGATTCATACTTTGTAAAACAAAAATGTTATGAAACATCGAAACTTCCAAACTGATCAGCAGAGGTTTTTGGAAGACTAGAAATTTTTTTTTTTCATTTCCAAGAGTATGGATTTAATTTTCTGGAATGAGATTCTCTTATCAGTATTTATTTCTTTTTTTTATTATGTTAAGTTAGCCAACATATAGTACATCATTAGTTTTTGTTGTAGTGTTCTTCATTAATAATGTTCCAAATCAGAGACTAGAGACATGGCACCTAAATGCAATGCATCATCTAGATTTCATCCTGGTTGGATGGAAATAACTGAGAATTTATGGAATTTTAATATGGACTATTCATAAAAAAATATTGTATAAGTATTAAATCTCCCAACTTTGATAATCATAATGTAGATTTACATGAGAATGCTCTTTTCTTAGCATGTACAAACTGAAGTATTTATGAGTAAAGGGACACAATATCTCTAATTTACTCTCAAATGGGTCAGAAAAAGTAGTGTACATGTAAATCTATAAACATCTATCAATCTGTCCAGGGACTATGAATGATAATGTAAATGCTATAGAATATAAATAGTGGATCTGGGTAAATAATATATGGATTTTTTCCCCATTTTTGTTATGTTTTGTAAATTTAAGGTGTATAGCATATTACTTTGATACATTTCTTTATTTTAATATGATTTCCATTGAGGCAATATTTGTTACATTACATCATTATAGTACAATATTATTATCTATATTCATTATACTATGTACTAGAGCTCTACAGCTTATATACTACTCGTTACAAGTTTGTAATCTTAAACACCATCAGTCTTATCGTCCTCAACCCCATCTCCTGGTAACCACCACTTTGATCTCTATTTTTTAAGGTTTTGACTTTTTTGGATTCCACATAAAAGTGATATCATACTGTACTTTTCTTTCTCTGTCTGATTTATCTCTTGTAGAATAATCCATCTATGGTGTCAGAAATGTCAGGATATTCCCCTTTCTCATGGCTGAATAATACTCCCTTGTGCACATATACCACATTTTTAATGTATATGTATGGAATTTATTTGTACCATTCTTGCATCTTTCCTGTACATTTCAAATTATATCAAAATTAAAAGTTAAAAAATCTAATTTTTAGAACATTGTTTTAATTCAGGGGTCTGAAATTTTTCAACACTTACAGCATTGATGAGTTAATTAGGTCTTTGGGATTTGGAGCAAAAATTCACTTTGTTATTCACTGCTATCTAAAGGACAAGGGAATATATGCAGCTAGTAGAAATCATAAATTTAATCATAAATTTCACAAATTTAAAATATGTTTTTATTATAAAAATATTACATGTTCATTAAAGAAAATTTTGGAGTGTATAGAAAAGAATTTCAAAAGCCATTTGAAATCTGTCGATAATTTCATTCTTTAAGTTTATTGTTTTTATAAAATGTGTGTACATATGATCTTTCTGAAAACTTGGTATTATATTTATTTAATATAATACATAGTCTTCTTGAATGTAATTTTAATAGCTCCATAGAATTCCATTGAGTAAATGTACTGTGTGATTTACTTACCCATTCTAAAGTTTCTATTTTTACTAGTTTATATAAATATAAAACTATACTTAAATAAAAATGCCCCGAAGTTTTGTGTTTTTCTGAGATCAGTGTAGTAAAATTAAAGTAAGAAAAAAGGTTAACATATTGTTCACAAATTTCACAATTTATCTCACCAGGCTCATGTTTACAGGTGAATATTTGATTCCTCAGATAT
>NC_058407.1:114166953-114209354 GCF_002201575.2 Neomonachus schauinslandi | reverse complement strand
TTTTGCTCAAGGCAGCATACTTGATCATCCATATAATGAGCTGAAAAGCTGCTATCGATTGCCAAAGCTCATAGCTCTTCATATTTGTCATTTGTCTTCAGGAAGCATTTGTTTTATCTGAAAGTTCCAGGTGTTATCTTCATTTTTAAGCTTTAGCAAAGCAGATTGGGATTCTGTGCATGGAGGATGTTTTTAAGTTGCTCAGAACTGAGATTCCCAAATCAAATTATCCTCCAAGATGATTTCTAAACACACTTTCCATACGTTCCAAAGACACCTGTAATAACTCCTATTCCCAACATATTTTTCCAATTTGTGTCTAGCATTTTGAAAAATACCATTTTGAATGAATTCTTAAGCATAAATGATTTGAGAGCCTGAAGATTTGTTGGGTTGAATATTTTCAGCTATACACTTGTATTGCATTTATTCATTTTGGAAGAGCACTTTCATCATTAGCAATTATTTGCTGAGTATTCAATATGTATAAAATACTGTGTTCAGTGCTGAGTGAATAAAGAGATATAAATCATGACCCCTGTCCTCTAGGAACTTAAATTTTTAAGCCATCATAAATTAAGGTACCATTTAGTAAATTAACAAAAAGCCCATTATTATTATTTAGTAGTAGTATGATTTCTACTAGCTGCATATATTCCCTTGTCCTGGATAGAGAACTTCAGCATAAATTGATAACATGTTTTTGGAACCAGAAGATTATTTAATCATGCTTTGAGTCCTATAGGAAGTACCAAATGTAGAAAGTTCTATCTGTAATAATAGCTTTTTTGCACTTTAGAAATCGGGTCTCTGACTTGTGGTTTTTCTTTCTCTCCATTTTACCACTTTGTGTCCCTTACAGAACCTCATGATTTTTCATATTCAAATAAAGTTAAGACATTTATTAAAGAGGAAATTTCTCATGAAAGCACTTCACTATTCAACATTTGTGGGTTGATCTTCTGATACTTCTGAGAACAAAGAATAAAATGTGATCATAATTTATTTTCTAACAAATTGCTTTTATCCACAAATATTGAAGCATTCGTCTAACCAACATAATTTAGTATTACCTATATGAAGAAATACAGAATGGTTTGGACTTGTCAATTTCCAGCCTTAAATCTAGCTGCTACTATGTTAGTAGACATAATACCTGTAACTTATTTCAGCCTTACCTGGGGAAGATAATGCAGTGTATGAGCTTTTTCTGTTGTATGTCTTGCACTCCTGATTGTATTTTATGGCCCAGTATACTGGATCTTTTGTAATATTAATCTAGGTTGGAAAATATAAAATGATTGTCCTATTCTTATTGCTCTCACAGCTTATTTGGGTACAGCATATACATCTGTAGAACTTTAGCCATAGGCAGAGTTAGAAGAACACAGGCAGATAAGCATAGTCACAAGGACTTGGAGCATCAGGAAGAGAAGTGAACAGAGCCAGAGGCATGAAAAGTCCTCTATGTTGGTGTAGATCTGGATAATAGGTTGGTGAAGAGAATAATGGGAGAGAGTAGATAAGTTTAAGTCCAGCTTTGGACAGCAGGAATGGACTGTTCAACAGTACTGTCTGAGATGATTGTGTTCCTCAATGCTACCTTGCATTCAGTAGGTTGCAATAGGTTGAATATAGACAAGTAACTCAGTCTTCCCAGTAAATCAGGATTGGGAGACATTACGATCACTGTGAAAGAACCTTTATTTATGTGAATAACAAAATATATCAATGTAGAGGGGACCGTAATTAGGAAATAAAGATGAGCAACAAAATTGGACTAGTGAAAGAATTATGTCTCTATCATAATACAGAAATGATGTCTAAGGAATAAGACATTTAGGAATAAGCTTTTCTGGTAAGAGAAAGAAGGATGGAAGAGAGGCTAATTTTTGTTAATTATATAAATGTAATACACAATAAATTTCAGAAAGAATGTATTCCTTATTTTAAAGTTCTGTACTTCCAATTAGTTAACATACAGTGTTACATTAGTTTCAGGTGTACAATATAGTGATTTAACACTTCCACGTCACCCTGTGCTCATCACAAGTACCCTCCTTAACCCCCATCACCTATTTAACCCATTGCCCACACACCTCCCCTCTAGTAACCATCAGTTCTCTATACTTGAGAGTCTGTTTCTTGGTTTGTCTGTCTGTCTGTCTCTCTTTCTGTTTTTCCCTTTGCTCGTTTGTTTTGTTTCTTAAATTCCACATATGAGTGAAATCAAATGGTATTTGTCTTTCTCTGACTGACTTATTTCACTTAGCATTATACTCTAGCTCCATCCATATCATTGCAAATGGCAAGATTTTATTCTTTTTCCTGGCTGAGTAATATTTCATTATATATATCTCACATTCACTATATATAGCTCACATTTATTATATATATCTCACATTCATTGTCTGTATCTCACATCTTCTTTATCCATTCATCAATCCATGGACACTTGGGCTGTTTTCATGATTTGGCTATTGTAAATAATGCTGGTATAAACATCAGGGTGCATGTGTCCCTTTGAATTATGTTTTTGTATTCTTTGGGTAAATACCTCATAGTGCAGTTGCTGGATTGCAATAGGATAGTTCTATTTTTAACTTTTTTTTAGAGGGGGAGGAGGAATAAGAAGAAGAGGGAGAGGGAGAACCTTAGGCAGGCTCCATGCCAGTGTAGAGCCCAATGCAGGTCTTGATTGCACAACCCTGAGATCATGACCTGAACACAAATCAAGAGTCGGATGCTTAACTAACTGGGCCACCTAGGCACCCCTATTTTTAGCTTTTTAAGGAACCTCCATACTGTTTTCCAGAGTGGCTGTCCCAGTTGGTATTCCTACCAACATTGCAGGATTGTTCCTTTTTCTCCACATCCTCAACAACACCTGTGGTTTTTTTGTTTTGTTGATGTGAACCATTCTCATAGGTATGAGGTGATATCTCTCTTTTTTTTTTTTTAATTTATCTGACAGAGAGAGACACAGCGAGAGAGGGAACACAAGCAGGGGGAGTGGGAGAGGGAGAAGCAGGCTTCCTGCCGAGCAGGGAGCCCGATGTGGGACTCGATCCCAGGACCCTGGGATCATGACCCGAGCCGAAGGCAGCCGCTTAACGACTGAGCCACCCAGGCGCCCCGAGGTGATATCTCATTGTGATTTTGATTTGCTGTTCCCCGATGATTAGTGATGTTGAGCATCTTTTCATGTGTCTGTTGGCCATCTGTATATCTTCTTTGGAGAAATGTCTGTTTATCTCTTCTGCCCATTTTTAAATTGGATTATATGGTTTTTGGGTGTTGAGTTTTATAAGTTCTTTATATATTTTGGATATTAGCCCTTTAGTGGATATGTCATTTGCAAATATCTTCTCCCATTCTGTAGGTTGTCTTTTAGTTTTGTTGATTTTTTTTCACTGTGCAAAAGCTTTTTTGCTTTTGTTTCCCTTGCCTCAGGAGACATATGTAGAAAGAAGTTGCTATGGCGGATGTCAAAGAGGTTATTGCCAGTGTTCTCCTCTAGCATATTTCTGGTTTCCTGTCTCACATTGAGGTCTTTCATTGATTTTAAATTTATTTTTGTGTATGGTGTAAGAAAGTGGTTCAGTTGCATTCTTTTGCATGTGGCTGTCCAGTTTTCCCAACACCATTGTAGAAGATTCACCATGTAGTTGAGGATTTATTTCTGGGTTTTGTATTCTGTTTCATTGATCTCTGTGTCTATTTTTGTGCCAGTACCATATGGTTTTGATTACTACAGCTTGTAATATAACTTCGAAGTTTGGAATTGTGATGCCTCCAGCTTTGGTTTTCTTTTTCAAGATTGCTTTGGCTATTTGGGGTCTTGTGGTTCCATACAAATTTTAGGATTGTTTATTCTAGCTCTGTGAAAAATGTTGTTGGTATTTTGATGGGATACCATTAAATGTGTAGATTGCTTTGTGTAGCATGGACATTTTAAAAATATTTGTTCTTGGGGCGCCTGGGTGGCTCAGCCATTAAGTGTCTGCCTTCGGCTCAGGTCATGATCCCAGGGTCCTGGGATCGAGCCCCTCATTGGGCTCCCTGCTCGGCAGGAAGCCTGCTTCTCCCTCACCCACTCCCCCTGTTTGTGTTCCCTCTCTCACTGTGTCTCTCCCTGTCAAATAAAAAAAATCTTTAAAAAAATAAATAAATAAAAATAAAAATATTTGTTCTTCCAGTCCATAAGCATGGGATGTCTTTCCATTTCTTTGTGTCATTTTCAGTTTCTTTCATCAGTGTTTTATAGTTTTCACAGTACAAGTCTTTCATCCCTTTGGTTAGGTTTATTCCTAGATATCTTACTATTTTTGGTACAAATGTAAATGGGATTGTTTTCTTAATTTCTTTCTCCTGCTTCATTATTGGTGTATAGAAATGCAACAGATTTCTGTATGTTGATTTTTTATCCTGTGACTTTACTGAATTTGTGCATCAGTTCTAGCAGTTTTTTGGTGGAGTCTTTCAGGTTTCCTATATAGAGTATCATGTCATCTGCAAATAGTGAAAATTTTATTTCTTCCTTGCTGATTTGAATACCTTTTATTTCTTTTTGTTGTCTGATTGCTGTGGCTAGGACTTCCAGTACTATGTTGAATAAAAGTGTGAGAGTGGACATTCCTGTCTTGTTCCTGATCTTAGGGGAAAAGTTCTCAGTTTTTCTGCATTAAGGATGATGTTAGTTGTGGGTTTTTCGTACGTGGCCTTTATTAATTTGAGGTATGTTCCCTCTAAAGCTACTTTGTTGAGGATTTTTACAAATGGATGCTGTATTTTGTCAAATGCTTTTTCTGCACCTACTGAAATGATCATATGGTTCTTACCCTTTTTCTTATTGATGTGATATATCACATTGATTTGTGAACATTGAACCACCCTTGCAAGCCAGAATAAATCCTACATGATTGTGGCAAATGATTTTTTTAATATATTGTTGAATTCGGTTTGCTAGTATTTTATTAAGGATTTTTGCGTCTGTGGTCATCAGGGATATCAGCCTGTAGTTCTCCTTTTAATGGTGTCTTTATCTGGTTTTGGTATCAGGATAATGCTGGGCTCATAGAATGAATTTGGAAGTTTTCTTCCTTTTCTGTTTTTGGAATATTTTGAGAAGATTAGGTATTAACCCTTCTTTAAATGTTTGGTAGAATTCGTCTATGAAGCCATCTGGTCCTGGACTTTTGTTTTTTGGGGTTTTTTGATTATTGATTCAATTTCTTTGATGGTTATTGGCCTGTTCAACTTTTCTATTTCTTCCTGTTTCAAGTTTGGTAGTTTACATGTTTCTAGGATTTTACTCATTTCTTCTAGGTTGTCCAGTTTGTTGACATATAGTTTTTCATATTATTTCATAATTGTATTTCTATTGTGTTATTTCTCCTCTCTCATTTGTGATTTATTTATTTGAGTCCTCTCTCTTTTTTTTTTCTTGATAAGTCTGGCTAAAGGTTTATCAATCTTATTGATCTTTTCAAAGAACCAGCTCCTGGTTTCATTGATTGGTTCTAATGTTTTTTTAGTTTTTATTTCTGCTCTAGTCTTTATTCTTTCCTTAATGAAGCTGCTGATTTTAGGTTTTGTTTGTTATTCTTTTTTTAGTCTCTTTAGGTATAAGGTTAAGTTGTTTGAGATTTTTCTTGCTTCTTGAGGTAGGCCTGTTGCTATAAACTTCCCTCTTAGAACTGCTTTTGCTGTATCCCAAAGATTTTGGACCATCATGTTTTCATTTTCATTTTTTCCCATGTACTTTTTGTTTGTTTGTTTTTCTTTTTTTTTTAATTTTATTTTATTATGTTATGTTAGTCACCATATAATACATCATTAGTTTTTTTTTATTCTTATGTTAATCCCCATACATTACATCATTAGTTTCAGATGAAGTGTTCCATGATTCATTGTTTGTACATAACACCCAGTGCTCCATGCAGAATGTGCCCTCCTCAATACCCACCACCAGGCTAACCCATCCTCCCACCCCCCTCCCATCTAGAACCCTCAGTTTGTTTTTCAGAGTCCATCGTCTCTCATGGTTCGTCTACCCCTCCGATTTTCCCCGCTTCATTCTTCCCCTCCCGCTACCTTCTTCTTCTTCTTTTTTTTTTCTTAACATATATATAGCATTATTTGTTTCAGAGGTACAGATCTGAGATTCAACAGTCTTGCACAATTCACAGCGCTTACCAGAGCACATACCCTCCCCAGTATTGGAAGTCCTAGCCACAGCAATCAGACAACAAAAAGAAATAAAAGGCATCCAAATCAGCAAAGAAGAAGTCAAACTCTCACTCTTTGCAGATGATATGATACTTTATGTGGAAAACCCCATCATTAGTTTTTGATGTAGTGATCCACGATTCATTGTTTTCTTGTAACATGCACTTTCACATTTTCCCTTTTATTTCCTAGTTAATCCATTCATTGTTTAGTAGCATGTTATTTAACCTCCAGGTATTTTTGGTCTTTCCAAATTTTTTCTTGTGGTTGACTTCTAGTTTCATAACATTGTGATTTCAATCTTCTTGAATTTGTTGAGGCTTGTTTTGTGGGCTAATATGTGATCTATTCTGGAGAATGTTCCATGTTCATTTCATGTTCCATTGAAAAGAATGTGTATTCTGCTGTTTTAGGATGGAATGTCCTGAATATGTCTGTTAAATCCATCTGGTCCAGTGTGTCATTCAAAGCCATTGTTTCCTTGTTGATTTTCTGTTTAGATGATCTGTCCATTGATGTAAGTGTGGTGTTAAAGTTCCCCACTCTCATTATATTATTGATTCGTTCCTTTAGGTTTGTTATTAACTGTTTTATGTATTTGGATGCATAAATGTTTACAATTATTATATCTTCTTTATTATTATATAGTGTCCTCCTTTGTCTCTTGTTACAGTCTTTGTTTTAAAGTCTGTTTAGTCCGATATAAGTATTGCTACTCCAGCTTTCTTTTGACATCCATTTACATAATAGATGTTTCTCCATCTCCCCATTTTCAATCTGCAGTTGCCTTTATGTCTAAATGAGTCTCTTATAAGCAGCATATGGATAGGTCTTTTTTTTTTTTAATCCATTCTGTCACCCTGTGTCTTTTGATTGGAACATGTAGTCCATTTACACTCAGAATAATTATTGATAGGTATATATTTATTGCCATTTTATTACTTGTTTGTTTTCTTTTTCTGGAGATTTTCTTTGACCATTTCTTGTCTTTCTCTGTTTCATGGTTTGCTGATTTTCATTAATGATATATTTGCATTTCTTTCTCGTTATACTTTGCATATTTATTAGTGGTTTTTAATATATGATTACCATTAGTTTTATATATAACCTCTTCTGCATATAGAAGTCTATATTAAGTTGATGGTCGTTTAAGTTTGAGCCCGTTCTTTTCTCCTCTCCTCCCCACGTTTTATGTATGTGTTATTATATTTTATATCCCTTTTTTGTCAGTACCTGGGGACTGATTTTTTTACAGAAATATTTTTACTGCTTTGTGTTTCCTACCTTCATACTGTCACATTTGGTCTTTCCTTTCCACTCAGAGTCCCCTTTAATATTTCTCACAGGGCTGGTTTAGTGGTCATGAACTCCTTTAGTTTTTGTTTGTCTGGGAAACTCTCTATCTCTCTGTCCAGTCTGAATGATAGCCTTGCTGGATAGAGTATTCTTGGCTGCAGATTTTTCTCAGTCAGCACTTTGAGTATATCAGGCCACTCCTTTCTGGCTTGCCACGTTTTTGTTGAGAAATGTCCAGCTAGCCCTATGGGTTTTCTCTTGTAAATTACTTATTTCTTTTGTCTTGCTGCTTTAAAATTTTTTCTTTATTATTATGTTTTGCAAATTTAATTATAGTATGTCTTGGTGTGGATCTGCTTTTGTTGATTTTGATGAGAGTTCTCTGTGCCTCCTGGATCTGGCTGTCTGTTTCCTTTCCCAGATTAGGGAAGTTTTCAGCAATTATTTCTTCAAATAAATTTTCTGCTTCCTTTTCTTCCTCTTCTTATTCTGTGACCCCTATAATACAAATGTTATTATGTTTGATGGAATCTGAGTTCCCTAAGTCTATTCTTGTTTTACATACTTCTTTTTTCTGTACTTCATCTTGATTACTTTCCATCATTCTGTCTTCTAGGTCACTAATTCATTCCCCTGCTTCTTCCATTGTGATGTTCATTCCATCAGTGTGTTTTTCATTTCATTTATTGAGTCCTTTATCTCTGCTATGTTATTCCTTATCTCTGTGTTAAGGGTCTCAGTAGTGTCTTCCATACTTTTCTCAAGTCCAGTGAATATCCTAATGATCATTGCTTTAAATTCTCTATCAGGCATGTTACTTATATCTATTTCACTTAGATCTTTGGCCATGACCTTGTCCTGTTCTTTCATTGGGGATAAACTTTTCTATCTCCTCATTTTTTCTGCCTCTCTGTGTCTGTTTCTGTATGTTAAGAAAGTCAGCTATGTCGTCTGCTCTTGAAAGTAGTGACTTTATGAAGAAGAGTCCCTGGAGTGCCCTGCAGTGCAGTGTCCACTGTTCTCAGAACCTGGCACTTAGGAGAGTATCCTGTGTGTGTTGCTTATGCCCTGCTGTTGTGTCTGAGTCACTTTTTCTTTAAGTGAAGTCATCTGCACTGACTCTCTACCTCTTATGGGCTGTGCTTATTCTCTGTGGTGTTAGTGGGACCCAGCCTCTCAGGGGGGCATGCCTGCCAAGGAACTTGGGAGCGGGGCAGGGGTGTTAGCAAAATTTGCATTGGGCCACTTGTCCTAGGTCAGATCCCCTGAAATGATGCACCAGCTAAGGGCCAAGGTGGCTGGGGGTGCATCATATTGGGTAGGTTTGGCATGCAGTGGCAGCTGTGCATCTGGCAGCTGAGTGAGGCTTATATGCTAACAAAATTTGCCCTGAGCCCAGGGCTGAGGCTAGCAGGCTTGGAGTATACAAGTCCTTAGGTGCACTGCTAGCAGGTTAGATAGCAAGTGTCTGGAGCACCACTTCCTGCAGGTGGCTCTATGTGTATGCTGGGAGGCAGGGTAGGAAAATGGCAACTGCCAGCTCCCTCATTTCTGGAGAAGTCCCCCAACATGCTCTGAAATCAGAATGGATAACTCTTATCTCCTTCAAATCTTTGCTCTGATAATCACCTTTAGAATGAGACCTACCTTAACTACTTACTTAAAATTGCAGCTCCCACCTCCAGTACATCTGATTCCCCTGACCTTGCTCTACTCATTTTTCCTCTTGGCACTTCTCAGTTTTACATATAGTGTTATTTACCTGTTATGTTGATTGGTTGTGTCTATTTTCCTTAGTAGAACATAAATTCCACAGGCACAGAGATCTTTGTTTTGTTCACTGTTTTGTTCACAAATGCATTCTGCAATGCATTTGACCCTTTGAACAACATGGGGGTTTGGAGTGCCAATCCCCTGCACAGTGAAAAATCCATGTATAACTCCTGATTCCCCCGAAACTTCACTACTAACAGCCTACTGTTGACTATAAGGCCTACCAATACTATAGAGTTGATTAACACATATTTTGTATATGTATTATATACTGTAAGTTATTATTACAATAAAGCAAGCTAGAGAAAAAATGTTATTAAGAAAATCATAAGGAAGAGAAAATACATTTACACTATTGTGATATAGTTATCGGTACCATAAGTTTATGTCATCTGTTTTCAAGATGAATCATCTGTCATTACCTACCTCAATATTATCTTTTAAGCCAAAAGACACTGTAGATGTAATATGTATTACTAACAGTAGACCTCAAAAATGAAAAGATAATGTGGAAAAGAAATTCATATTTATAGGTATTACAATTCATGCATTGATAAAGAAGCAGCAATATGATTACTTTATAGTAACCTCGTGTAATCAATACAGTTGCTTCATGATAGCCTACCCTGTATGCTAATGAATGAATCATTATAACATTTTTATGGCATACAGGGGCGCCTGGGTGGTGCAGTCAGTTAGGCATCCAACTCTTGGTTTTGGTTCGGGTTATGATCTCAGGGTTTTGGGATCAAGCCCGGTGTCGGTCTCCATGCTCAGTGCATAGTCTGATGGAGATTCTCTCTCCCTCTCCCCCTCCTCTCTCTTTCTTTCTAAAAAATAAATAAATAAATAAGAAAAAAATTTTAGGACATACAGTATTACATTCATCTTCTTAATATAGTATTGGAAACATTGTTACATTTTTAGAAAAACACTTGTGATGATAGGCCAAACACAGTTTCTCCAATTATGAGAGAGAGAGGCATAGTATATGGTAACATAATTCTTTGAAAGCCAAGTAATAAAACAGTAAGAAAGCTAACACATTATTAATTTTATATTAAATATCACTTACTGCATGTCTTTGGAAGGATAGCTTCTCCAGTTCCATACATGTCTTGCACAGGATGTTCTACACAATGAATGCTTAAGCGAGGATGGTGATGATGACACAGAAATGTCTCATACAGTTCTTGCTTGACAGATAGATTTTCACATGAAGAGGCATACATGCACAAAAATAAGTTTATTAACTGTATGGCATGATTCTTATTCATTACTATTCATTAAGTGGAAGTAGATCATCATAAAGGTCTTCATCCTCATTGTTTCCATGTTGAATAGGTTGTGGAGGAGGAGGGGGAAGAGGGGTTTGTCTTACTGTCTTAGGGTTGGTACAGATGGAAGAGGAGACAAGAGAATCAGGCACTCTTGCTGTAATTTTACAGAAATACATTTATTTTTTCATTTCTCTAAAAATGTTTCTATATGGTACCAATCCTTCTACCATCATTTGCTTTAGTTTTAGTGCCTGTATCATAGAATGGTTCATGCTGTAAAAGAAGTTAAAGCAGTCTTGAATAATCAGAACCCTTCTGCCAGATTGTCTAATGTCAATTTGTTTTCTGATACTGCTTCTTCTACCTCTTCTTCCTCATCATCTGGCACTGGTTTGGAAGCACTCATCTCTATCAGGTGGTCTTCTGTCAGTTCCTCTGCTGTGGTATCTATTAACTCTTAAATTTCTCCCAAGATCCATATTACCCTTTACCCCCCCACACACACATTTTTTGCCATGGCTCTGTTGTAAATCCTGTGAAGTTATGTACAACATTTGTCACAGGTTTTTTTTCTGTAGGAATTTAGTTTTGGCCTTGATGGCTTTCATTGCTTTTTCTGTAATAATGATGGCATCCTCAGTGGTGTAATCCTTCTAGACCTTTATGATCTCTCTATTGTGGTTCTCTCTCTTTTTTTTAATTTATATTCAATTAGCCAACATACAGTAATACATCATTAGTTTCAGTTGTAGAGTTCAGTAATTCATCGGTTGCATAGAATACCCAGTGCTCATCACATCACATGCCCTCCTTAATGCCCATCACCCAATTACCCCATCCTTCCACCAACTTCCCCTCCAGCAACCCTCAGTTTGTTTCCTGTAATTGAGTCTCTCATGATTTGTCTCCCTCTCTGATTTCTTCCTATTCAGTTTTCCCCTCCCTTCCCCTATGATCCTCTACACAATTTCTTATATTCCACGTATGAATGAAACCATATTGTCTTTCACTGACTTATTTCACTCAGCATAATACCCTCCACTTCCATCCATGTCGATGTAAATGGTAAATATTCATCCTTTCTCATGGCTGAGTAATACTCCATTGTGGTTCTCTTTCATAGCCATGACAATCATTTTCATAGACTACCATGTAATGAGCCTTAAAGGTCCTTATGGCATCTGATCTAGAGGCTGACTTAGAGACATTGTGTTTGGGGACAAGTAGAAATTTTTCATGCCTTCAGTGTTGAATTCATGGGGTTCTGGCTGGCCAGGGCATTGTCCAGTATCAAAAGAACTTTAATAGGCAGTATTTTACTGGAAAAGTACTTCCTGACTTCAGGAACACAGCATTGATGGAACCAATCCAGAAAATGGGTTCTTTTAGTGCAGGCCTTCTTGTTGTAAAACAAAAGACTGACAGCTGGTGTTTATCTTTTCCCTACAAGTAGCTGTATAGATAAGGGCAGTCCTGATCATAAACCTGACTACATTTGCACAAAACAGCAGAGTTAGCCTATCCTCTTCTGCCTTAAATCCTGGTACTCACTTTTCTTCCTTATTAATAAATGTCCTTTGTGGCATTCCTCCCCCCACCCCATCTGCATTAAAAACCTGTTCAATGATTTTTTTTTTAATTTTATTATGTTAGTCACCATACAATACATCATTGGTTTTTGATGTGGTGATCCACGATCCATTGTTTTCGTATAACACCCAGTGCTCCATGTAGTATGTGCCCTCCTTAATGCCCATCACAGGGCTAACCAATCCCCCCTCCCCCCTCCCCTCTAAAACCCTGTTTGTTTCTCAGGTCCATAGTCTCTCATGGTTCATCTGTCCCTCCAATTTCCCCTCCCCATTTTTCCCTTCCTTCCCCTAATGTCCTCCATGTTATTCCTTATGTTCCACAAATAAGTGAAACCATATGATAATTGACTTTCTCTGCTTGACTTATTTCACTTAGCATAATCTCCTCCAGTCCCATCCATGTTGATGTAAAAGTTGGGTATTCATCTTTTCTGATGGCTGAGTAATATTCCATTGTATATATGGACCCCATCTTCTTTATCCATTCATCTGTTGAAGGGCATCTCGGCTCTTTCCACAGTTTGGCTATTGTGGACATTGCTGCTATGAACATTGGGGTGCATGTGGCCCTTCTTTTCACTACATCTGTGTCTTTGGGGTAAATACCCAGGAGTGCAATTGCTGGGTCATAGGGTAGCTCTATTTTTAAATTTTTGAGGAACCTCCACACTGTTTTCCAAAGTGGCTGCACCAACTTGCATTCCCACCAACAGTGTAAGAGGGTTCCCCTTTCTCCACAACCTCTCCAACATTTGTTGTTTCTTTCCCTGTCCATTTTTGCCATTCTAACTGGTATATGGTGGTATCTCAATGTGGTTTTGATTTGGATTTCCCTGATGGCTAATGATGATGAACATTTTTTCATGTGTCTGTTAGCCATTTGTATGTCTTCTTCAGAGAAGTGTCTTTTCATATCTTCTGCCCACTTTTTGACTTGATTATTTGTTTTTTTGGGTGTTGAGTTTGAGAAGTTCTTTATAGATCTTGGATACCAGCCCTTTATCTGTAGTGTCATTTGCAAATATCTTCTCCCATTTTGTGGGTTGCCTCTTTGTTTCGTTGACTGTTTCCTTTGCCGTGCAGAAGCTTTTTATCTTGATGAAGTCCCAAAAGTTCATTTTTGCTTTTGTTTCACTAGCTTTTGGAGATGTATCTTGAAAGAAGTTGCTGTGGGCAATGTCAAAGAGGTTACTGCCTATGTTCTCCTCTAGGATTTGAATGGATTCCTGTTTCACATTGAGGTCTTTCATCCACTTTGAGTTTATCTTTTGAATGGTGTTAGAGAATGGTCGAGTTTCATTCTTCTGCATGTGACTGTCCAATTTTCCCAGCACCATTTTGTTCAATGATTTTCTTAAAGGCATCCGAGAACTCATCTGCTGCCTCTTGGTTGGCAAACACTGCTGCTTTTGTTATCTTGACATTTTTTAAGCCAAACGTCTTTCTAAAATTATCAAACCATCCTTTGCTGACATTAAATTCTCCAGCATTAGATCCTTCACCTTCCTTTTGCTTTAAGTTTTCATATAATGACTTCACTTTTTTTCAAATCATATGTGTCCATAGGTATGCTTTTCTTATAGCAATCATGCACCCACATAAAAGCTGCGTTTTCAATATGAGATAAAAAGGTATTTCACAAAAAGTGCACAGTTTTTGTGCCTGCTGGCATATCTACAGCAACATCTTCACAAATTTCCTTTTTCTTTTCTTTCTCTTTCTTTTCTTTCTCTTTCTCTTTCTTTTCTTTTCTTTCTTTTCTTTCCACAATGGTCCTTACTGGATTCTTTTATGTTGAAACGGCAGGCC
This sequence comes from Neomonachus schauinslandi, assembly GCF_002201575.2. NCBI lineage: Eukaryota > Metazoa > Chordata > Mammalia > Carnivora > Phocidae > Neomonachus > Neomonachus schauinslandi. The sequence continues at coordinate 114,195,373 of NC_058407.1, read as the reverse complement.
CCTGCAGCTGCAGATCTCAGTCTATGGTACATATCAAGCAATTCACCTTTTTCTTGTAATGTCATGAGTTTTCTCTGCTTCTTGGAAACATCACTAATGGCATGGGTCTCATGGTATTGTTCAAGGTTTACAGTATTGTACTAAACACAATAAAAAAATACATGAGAAACCTGTAAGATCACTTTTTATGCAATACAAATTTACTGGAGTGACAAAATGCTTATGCAGAGATGATTAGCATCGATGGGTTTTAAGCAGATACTGGCAATGCTGAAGCTCACCACAATAGCAACAGGAGGTGGCTACAAAATTATTACAGTAGTACAGCATTACTACATTTAATTTTAAGCAGTTATGATTTAATACTGTATCTTTACACTTCTTTACATTTCCCTAAACTGTGAAATGGTGCCATGTGTGTGGTCTGTAAATGTTAAGTTTTTATAATATATTTGTATATGTTTTATGATAATAAATGTTAAAATAGACTGGTATTTACATATATTTTATGCATTCATGACATATCCACTTTTTCTTTAATTTTTCACTATTGCTAGGGTACACAGTTTATCCGCTAGTTTTTTCAAATTTCCAAAATTCTCCAAAAATTTCTCAATATATTTATTGAAAAAAATCCATGTATAAGTGGATCATGTGTTTCAAACCCATGTTGTTCAATTGTATTTTTCAGGCTTGAGTGATTCAAAGTACTAAATAGCTCATACCATCTAGGAGAATTATACCATTTAGATATGAGTGAAGTTTCAAGTTTAATTTGTATTGAAAGTAAATAGTATGTACTGCTTGGCTTATAGGCAGGTAGGAGCTTCTTAAACCAATGAGAAAATATCTGCCTATTTAGCTAAGCAAGAAAGCAAAGATTGGTTAAGAAGGACTATTTCACAAAACCAAGACTTTTCATAGATGCTTTTTCTTTACTAATTTAACTTTTGTTGTGATTCTGTTTATAGTAGTTTGGTTTATTGAGGAGTATTTGCACTTGTTAGGAATTACTGTCCTTTGTTGCCAGATGTCCAGTCTGTAAAACCATAACTATAATATTTTATCTATTCTTGTCATTTTTTCTGATAGGAAGGTAAATTCAATCCATATTCTTCCATCTTGGCCAGAAGGGGAAATCCTGACCAGAAGGGGAAATCCTGACCTTTGTCTTCCGTATTTGTTCATAGAGGTCTTGACATTTTTGTCACCATCATCAGACCATCTGAATCCTTGACAACTTTATCTTATTCAGTGCAATGACCCCTTTTTACTTCACTCACATGACTATCCTTTTTCTACTCAGAGTTAATTTATCGTTACTTAGTATCCTAGACTTTTGTACTTTGTAGCTTTTGACTTCTGTGCCAGTTTTTGTCCATATTAGATACTTGTTTTTAATCCCTTCAAATGCCACTTGGCCTTATGTCTTACTCTAGTCATTGTTCTATTTCCTGAAAGCTTTGAGTGCTTTGCATAAATACAGTTGTATTATGCTTTGCTTCAGACTGGAACCTCATACCACACTTTTAAATTTCTTTTCTGCCGTGGGGCACCGCTGAAGTCATGGCACAAGATGCAAAAATCTGCTCCAAATTTATGAATGCATAACCAAAAATTGTACAGGAGTTAATGACTCTGGAGTCTACCCTTGAACAATGAATAAGGTCAATGGTGAAGAAATGTTTTCCTCTTTAATCCCTCAGATTGACTCAGACTCAGGATGTCTCTGGAGGATTGAGCCCCAGCTACCCTCCATTACAGCCTTGTATTGGCTTTCCCTCCTTCCCTGTGATGTAATGCCACTGTCACAATCCTTTATTCTCTATCCCCGACTGCTCTATCCTCCTCATTTATTTCTATGCTACTGATAATTGTAGAAAATAAGAAAAAAAACATTTTGGATAGATCTCCTAGTAAATTATACCATCTTACACTAAATGGATTCTTTTTCTGCCAAGTGATCCCAAATAGTCATCTTGTGTAATATTGCTGCTTTAATCTTTCATGTCTTCATCCTCAAAACTGGCCTTCCTCATTCTCAACCTGAGTTGTTGAGAAGTATAAGACTTTACAAGATTGGCTTCCACATTGTCTTTTGTCTATATTTCAAAACAGTTTTCAACTGATTTCTCCCCTTTATAAAAAAATTATTTTAAAAAATCTTTTTTAAAAAATTAATTTTATTTAAATTCAATTAATTAACATATACTGTGTTATTAGTTTCAGAGGTAGAATTTAGTGATTCATCACTTGTATGTGACACCCAGTGCTCTTTACATCACTTGCCCTCCTTAATGTCCATCACCCAGTTACCCCATCCCCCCCACATCTCCCCTCCAGCAGCCCTGTTTGTTTTCTGTAGTTAAGAGTCTCTTATGTTTTGTCTCTCTCTCTGATTTCATCTTTATTTTTCCCTCCCCTCCCCTATGATCCTCTGTTTTGTTTCTTAAATTCCACATATGAGTGAAATCATATGATAATTATCTTTCTCTGATTTATTTTGCTTAGCATAATACCCTCTAGTTCATCCATGTAAAAAAAAACTTTAATCCACCTCTACTTTCCAATGTGAGCAGAAACATCAGTTATTCTTAGAGTTAATTTTTCCAGTTGTGCTTTTGATTATTTTTAATCCTGACTTCTCCCATCCTTTTCTTACCAGTCTTCCCATATCCTTCCTTAATTTCTAGTGGCTCCTTTTGCAGACTGCAGCTATGCTCAGATCTTACCTATAATAGAAGAAAACAAAACACAAAATCAAAATCCTTTTTTTTTACTTCATCATTATTCCTATTAACCATGAGATTTTCTTGCTTTTCTCATTCAATGGAACATTTATTGAAATAATACTCTATTTATCTCATATTTATTCTTTAAGCCTTGACAAACTAGTTGCAGTCTCTATCACTCCTTGGAAATCACTGTCTTAAAGGTCAGTGAAAGATTGGGGCACCTGAGTGGCTGTTGTGAAGTGTCTGCCTTTGTCTCAGGTCATGATCCAGGGTCCTGGGATCGAGCCCCACTTCGGGCTCCCTGCTTGGTGGGGAGCCTGCTTCTTCTCCCACTCTCCCTATTTGAGTTCCCTCTCTCGCTATCTCTCTCTCTGTCAAATAAATAAATAAAATCTTTAAAAAAAAAAAAAGGTCAGTGAAAGATAAAATAATCATTATACCTCATAGCCTTTCCTCAGTCATCATCTTTGATCACATTTCAGCATGTTCCAATAAATCAGTTTTCTATTGTGACATTGTAAAAATTTCTGTCTAGCTTCTTACTCTTCGCATTGCCTAATCATTGCCTTATCCACTCCCAGAGCTCTCTGTAAGTTCTTTCTCTGACTCATCTTTCTCCCACACCCCAGTCTTGTATTATTGCTCATTTCTTATTGTATATTACTGCTGGACAATGAGTTGGACCTCAAAGTTAGTTTCTCTAAAATGGAGCTTATTATTCCCACTTACTTCCTCTTTACCTCAGCTCTTCCTTCTAACTTTCTTGTTTTTGAACAGTAATACTTTTTTTTAAGGCACCAGTGGATTTTAACTCCCTCTTTGCATCTTCAGTATTTGGAGAAGAGAAAACCAAGCACTCTAATTTATAAATATTAACTCGGTTAATACCCACAACAGTTCACATTTCATACATAAGTAAACTAGGACCCAAAATAGTCAAATGAGTTGCCTAATATCTCAGAGCTATCTAGGAATGGGAACCATATCTGCTGGATACTAAAATTCATACACTTTTCACTGTGTAACAGAATAGTGACTCTTAAACAGCATAATATCCTGAATCATCAAAGAAATATTCAATTACGTTTTTGCTATTTATTAAGGAAGGAGAGAAGACAAATACATTTTAGAAAGAATATGAACCTTTTCAACAAGAATTGAAAGTAATAAATACTTTCTTTTAAACTTTGTATTATTAAAATGCTGTTAACCAGAGCAACGTCTTTCCCAGATTCCTCATTCAGTCAAGGTTGTGTTACATATTGAACAGGGTGATTGTGTTATATACTAAACTGGGTGGTTGTATTATATACTAAATTGGGTATATATTCACTAATGTCTTTCATATTGAGTTCAGAGTTGGAAATCGTTTTTTTTTAATTTTTTAATTAACATATAAGGTATTTGGAGAAGAGGTTATTATTATTTGTTTCAGGGGTACAGGTCTGTGATTCATCAGTCTTGCACAATTCACAGTGCTCATCATAGTACATGCCCTCCCCAGTGTCCATCACCCAACCACCCCATCCCTCCCAGGAAATTTTTTTTTTTTTTAGTATATGTTATTAATTGGATATTTTCCAGTGTTAAACTCAACAATTAAAGAAAATCTTCACCCACTGAGCTTCAGAGCTAAGTTAAGTTTGACAACTGAGACAGAAAAATCTAAAAGTAAAGGGAGGATCAATAACAGCAGTTAGTTAATAGTGAGGAAATGTCCTATGAATAGGCAAAGTGGGAAATTACATGATGGCCTATAAGTATGGATTATACTCTGGGCAAAGGATGCACCATCATTAGGCAATTGCACACTGAACAACTGCCAGTTAAGTACCATTTTAACCAATTTAGACGTAATGAACTTAGTAGATGAGATCCCTGCTGAATTAAGGAGCAATCAAAGCCTCATTTTGGATTCTGTGCCATCTAGGTCAAGACGTTCCAAAAGTGTTGTGTATTACTTGGTACAGAAAAGAGATAACTTTCTTATCCTTCCTTCTAGTTAAATCTTTTTTTAAAAGATTTTATTTATTTGAGAGAGAGTGAGAGCAAGAGCAGGGAGAAGAGGGAGAAGCAGGCTCCCTGCTGACCAGGGAACCTGACGCGGAACTTGATCCCAGGACCCTGGGATCATGACCTGAGCCAAAGGCAGACGCCCAGCCGAACGAGCCACCCACCTGCCCTGATTCTTTAACAAATATTTATGGAATATAATTCGTGCCATAGAGAGTATCATTTGGTGATTGGTAGGTAATGATATGACAGAATTGGAAAACTGTTCTTTGCCTTTAAGGAGTTTTATTTCCATTTTTGCTAATTTTTTTCAATTACTCTGAATGACTTTTTTTTTTTAATCAAAAGGATAAAAAGAATTTTGTTTAGGTCTAAAAGCAAAGTAACTCTCCCTTAGCAAGCAGGTTGATAAAAGGTCTTTAGTAAAAAGGATAAGGAATGAAGAGGTGAGGATGTGTTTTGTGTACTCAATCTCACCTATCTCAGAGGTGCAATGACACTGTGGTTTTATTTGGAACTTTCAGGAAGTGCAAAAGATGTGTCAGAAGAAGCCCATGTCTGCCTACCCTGCAGGGAGGGCTGCCCTTACTGTGCTGATGACAGCCCCTGCTTTGTCCAGGAGGATAAGTATTTGCGACTTGCTATCATCTCCTTCCAAGCCCTGTGTATGCTGCTCGACTTCGTTAGCATGCTGGTGGTCTACCACTTTCGCAAAGCAAAGGTAAACCCAGGTACCCTGGTTATGAACTTCCTTTTTATTATGAAGTGACCTCTTCTTTTTTCAAGCAAATAGAGTTTTTCCAAGTCCTGCTTGCCTCTCTATTTAGCAGAAGTCTTCCTATAATATAATCAGACTAGAATATGAACATTATATTCTTTAGCTTCCCAGGAGAAATACGGATTAAAAATATGGAGTCTTGTTATAACATTTTCTTTTACAGAATGTTTCCCCCTATTTAGCATGAAGCTTGAGTACTTTATTGCCTTAAAGGACTCTCTTTTATATCTCTTTGGTTTCTAGAAGAACTTATTCTGCCAGTACCCAAAGTATTGTTAATTTTTTTCATATTTAGAAAGCTTTTTGATATTTATTATATTTCATTTTTATTTCTCTTAACCATATTTGAAGTTAGCAAATGGACTTGACTATTTTGAGCAAATGTGCTCAAAGTGTAATGATACTTTGAAGAATGAATTTATTCATGAACTTATATTTAGTCTTGCATTAGTGTCCCAGGATAATAGTGATCCTACAAAGAGCTTATATGGCTTTTGAGAGAGCCTGTCCTTCGGTCCTGTTCTGAGAAATCAAAGAGTAGTATAAACATTTGTATGCTTCTCAGTCAGGGGTGGATGAAATGGTAAAATGTTCAGGGCAAAGCTTTCTGGGGAGTTGTCCTCAGTTGGTCACCCAATTAATTATATGTAGCCAGTGTTGTTGTCAGAATTTGTGGTTCTGTTGCTTTCAGAAACTTATTTGTGCCATTGGGAAAAAAACACAAAGCTAAATTTTCCACCTTTTCTGAATTCAAATGAGCCCTTCATGTTAGCAAAGTTGTACAGATTGGTTTAGATAACAGAGCTCATTGGAAGCATAAAGTGTTCCCATTAGAAATTTAAAAAATAAAACAACTCTGTGAATGGCATCTATTACAAGGCCTCAAGTTAACATTAAAAAAATCCCCTCTATTGAGATTCTAGGAGAAAGTATCCATTATGTTAATGTCATAGACTTAAATAGTTAATTTTAAATAGACAGTTTCATTAACAGAAGCATACAACACAAATTAAAATCAAGCTTTAAGTCAGCAAGAAAGTGCAGACAGGCAAATTGCTCTTCATTTAACCAATACTTGTCTTTCTTTTGAAACAAAATGTGTGTTAAATTGTATATATAATAAAGTAGGAGGCAAGTGGAGTTGAGAAATATCTAACCACAGTTACCTAGATAAAATTTAATGTTTTTTTTTTAAAAAAACCTGTCACTGGTAGAGCAGGTAGAGTTGAAAGGTCTATTTAATAAACTGCTCTGAAATCTCTCTATATGATGTCATTCATTCATACAGGGGATAACAGATAGTTCTTTATGAATTTTACTTGATTAGAATCATTAATGATTGCTGTGCTAAATGTAGTTAATGATATATGATGGGTAGAATATTACATTGGATATTAAGAAAACTGATACAGTTCTTGCTAGACCAAAGTCTTAATCTATGTTGATGTTATTTAACATTTCCAGAATTATTAACTTTTCAAATTTCTCTGGACCTTCATATGAAATGCTACTTTATAGGGCTATCATGAGAATTGGCATCTTTCCATATCATTTGGTGAAATTTTTATAGATACAAACTGGTTGGAATAGACAAATTAGACATTATCTAGTTTTAAGATGGTCACCTTTTGAAGAATCAGTTTTCACAGAATGTGACATAACATAGGGGGGATTATTTTTAGGAAATAATATAGGTTAATAAAGTCAGTGAACATGGATCTAGTATATTGAAGAAAGAAAACTTGGTGAACTTTTCTGATTTCAGTTACCAAAAAGAATGATTAACTGTAAAAGCAGTAAACCATTTCCAATGTAGAAATTGTATGTTTATCACATGTGGGCATTGGCTTTGCTTTTTAAAGTTTTTATGTGTCTTTGCAGCATTTCTTTGCATAAAGCAGAAAACTGATGATCCCTTTTGAAGTAATACTGATGTCTTTCTTACAAGTTTTCCATTGTATTGCCTACCCACCAATAATTAAAAGAACAAAAACCTTAATCTATAAGTTTACATATATTTTGACAAAAGAGAAAACCCTTAGTTGCAATATAGAAGTAGCATAATATTGTGGGTAAGTGTGCAGACTTCAGAGTCAGATTGTTTAGACTCGAATCCTGTCTTAGCCCCTTGAATGCTATTACACTTTGGAAAAATTTCTTAGCTTCACTTTGCCTAGGTTTTTCCTCTATAAAATGGGGTGTAACACACCATATACAAAAATTAATTTAAAATGGGTTATACACCTAAATATAAGGCCTAAAACTAAGAAACATTTTTAAGCAGAAAACATAGGCATAAATCGTCATGATCTTGGGTTAGGCAATGTTTCTTAGATACAGCATGAAAAGGATAAATGACAAAAGAAAAAAATAAATAAATTGGACTTCATCAAAATTGAAAACTTTTGGGGGTGCCTCAGTCGTTAAGCCTCTGCCTTCAGCTCAGGTCATGATCCCGGGGTCCTGGGATCGAGCCCCACATCAGGCTTCCTGCTCAGCCAGGAGCCTGCTTCTCCCTCTCCCACTCCCCCTGCTTGTGTTCCCTCTCTAGCTGTCTCTCTCTCTCTGTGTCAAATAAATAAATAAAATCTTCAAAAGAAAAATTGAAAACTTTTTGCATCAAAGGACACCATCAAAAAGGTAAAAAAGACAACCCATAGAATAGCAGGAGATATTTGTAAATTATACTAGAACCCAGAGCATATAAAGAATAAAAAGATAACCCAATTGAAAAATGGGCAAGGGATCTGAATAGACATTTCTACAAAGAAGATATATAAATGGCCAATATGCATATGAAAAAATGCTCAATAACATTAGTTATTAGGAAAATTCAAATCAAGCTCCCAGCACACACTAGCAGAGCTAAAAATGAGAAGACAATAACAAGTGTTGTTGAGGATGTGGAGAAATTGAAACTCTCATTCATTGCTGTTGGGAATGTAAAGTGGTACAGCCACTTTGGAAAATAGTTTAGTAGTCCCTCAAAAAATTAAACATAGACTTATGATATTACCCAGTAACTCCACTTCTAGGTACATACCCAGGAAAATGGAAAACATATGTCTTCAATGGCTAAAATAAAAAACACAGGAAATAACAAGTGGTGGCAAGGATGTGGAGGAAAAAAACCCTCATGCACTCTTGGTGGGAATGCAAACTGGTGCAGCCGCTGTAGAAAACAGAATGGAGGTTCCTCAAAAAGTTAAAAATAGAATTATCGATGACCTAGTAATTTCACTACTGGGTATTTAACCCCCCAAAACGAAAATGTTAATTTGAGAAATATATGCATCCCATGTTTATAGCAATATTATTTACAACAGCCAAAATATGGAAACAATCCAAGTATTCATCTATAGATGAATGGATAAAGATGTGGCGTGTGTGTGTGTGTGTGTGTGTGTGTAACAGAATATTACCCGTAAAAAAGGGTGAGATCTTGCCATTTGCAACAATGAGGATGGATCTAGAAGGTATAATGCTAAGTAAAATAAGTCAGAGAAAGACAAGTATATTTCACTCCTATGTTGAATTTAAGAAACAAAACAAATGAAAAAAGAAAGAGAAAAAGAGACAAAAAACTGACTCTTAAATACAGAAAACAGGCTCGTGATTGCCAGAGGGGAGGTGCATAGGTAAAATAGATAAAGTGGATTACAAGTATACTTACCTTCATGTGCACTGAGAAATGTATAGAATTGTTCAATCATTTTATTGTACACCTGAAACTAATAAAAAGAAAACATTTGCCTACACAAAAATGTTCACACAGATGTTCATAGCAGCATATTTATAATAGCCAAGAAATGGAAACAACCCAACTGTTCTTCAGTTGATGAATGGATAAGTAAAATGTGGTATATCCATTAAATGGAATATCTTTTTGTCAATAAAAGGAACAAGTAGCGATACATGCTACAACGTGGATGAATCTTGAAAACATGCTAAATGAAATAAAATGGTCATGAAAGATCATTTGTATGAAGTTTACATTTATATGAAATGTCCAGAACAGGCAAATCAGTAGAGCCAAGTAGATCAGTGGTTGTCAAGAGATACAAGGAGGGAAGAATGGGGTGTGACTGCTAATAGGTTCAGGGTTTCTTTTGGGGAGGATGAAAATTTTCTAAAATTATGTTATGGTAATATGTTTCACAAGTCTGTCAGTATACTAAAAACCACTGGCTTGTACACTTTACAAGGATTTAAGGTATATTAATTATATTTCAATAAAGCTATTACAAAATTTTTAAAGGAGTTTATTACTTACCTCACAGGATCCTTTTGAAGATTTAATGAGATTATTCATATAAAGTACCTTACTAGACATTTGTCTTTTGTTATTAAATTATTTTAGACCACTTTGTGAAATTAATAATCTGTTTGCTTCCCATGTTAGGGGTTAAGTATGACATTTATTTTTTTTAATATTTTTTTATTTTTTCATTGAGAGAGAGAGAGATAGAGCACACAGTGGGGGAGACGCAGAAGGAGAGGGAGAAGCAGACCCCCTCCCGCCCCACTGAGCCAGCCGGGGAGCCCGATGTGGGGCTCCATCCCAGGACCCAGAGATCATGACCTGAGCCGAAGGCAGATTCTCTACCATCAGAGCCACCCAGGCGTCCCAAGTATGATATTTAAAATGCTTAAAAGATAAGGTTTTGAAAAAATATAGCCAGTGGGATTCTAGGCAATAAATTCATTTAAGTTGTCTTATAATTGCAAACAGTCATCCTATACTAATCCTAATAGATTGTCCAGATAGCTGAAATGAACAAAACACCTGTGATACAGATTCTTTTATTTTGGCTATATCTTCATCATGAAAGAATGAAAGGAATGTTAAACTGTAAGCAGGATAGTTTCACTTAATTGATTTCAATTAAGTGAAAAAAAGATCTTTTCTTTTTCTTCTTTTAATTCAGTTACTTATTGAGGATCTGCTATTGTTCAGCATTGTGATACCCAATACAATTTGAAGAATAAATGAGAGTAATTATTCTTTTTTTATTTAATAAATTTATTTTTTTAATTTAAGTTCAATTAGCCAACATATAGTACATTATTAGTTTCAAATGTAGAGATCAGTAATTCATCAGTCGCATATAACACCCAGTGCTCATCACATCACATCCCATCCTTAATGCCCATCACCCAAATACCCCACCCCTCTTCCCCTCCAACCCTCAGTTTGTTTCCCATAGTAAAGAGTCTCTCATCTCCCTCTCTGATTTCTTCCCATTCAGTTTTCCCTCCCTTCCTTTTTGATCCTCTTCACTGTTTCTTATATTCCACATATAAGTGAAACTGTATGATAATTGTCTTTCTCTGATTGACTTATTTTACTCAGCATAATACCCTTCAGTTCCATCCATGTTGATGTAAATGGTAAGTATTCATCCTTTCTGATGGCTGAGTAATATTCCATTGTATATATATATATACACCACATCTTCTTTATCCATTCATCTGTCGATGGACATCTTGGCTCTTTCCACAGTTTGGCTATTTTGGACATTGCTGCTATAAACATTGGGGTGCATATGCCCCTTCATATCACTACATTTATATCTTTGGGGTAAATACCTAGTAGTGTTAATTGCTGGGTCCTAAGGTAGCTCTATTTTTAATTTCTTGAGGAACCTCCATAACTGTTTATCAGAGTGGCTGTACCAGCTTGCATTCCCACCAACAGTGTAAGAGGTTTCCCCTTTCTCCACATCCTTGCCAACAAATGTTGTTTCCTGATTTGTTAATTCTAGCCATTCTATCTGGTGTGAGGTGGTATCTCATTGTGTTTTTGATTTATATTTCCCTGATGCCAAGTGATGTTGAGCATTTTTTCATATGCCTGTTGGCCATTTGTATGTTTTCTTTGAAAAAATGTCTGTTCATGTCTTCTGCCCATTTTTTTTTTTTTTTAAGATTTTATTTGACAGAGAGAGAGAGACAGCGAGAAAGGGAACACAAGCAGGGGGAGTGGGAGAGTGAGAAGTAGGCTTCCTGCAGAGTAGGGAGCCTGATGTGGGGCTTGATCCCAGGACCCCGGGATCATGACCTGAGCTGAAGGCAGACGCTTAATGACTGAGCCACCCAGGTGCCCCCTGCCCATTTTTTGACTGAATTATTTGTTTTTTGGGTGTTGAGTTTGGTAAGTTCTCTGTAGATCTTGGATACTAGATCTGTCATTTGCAAATATCTTCTCCCATTCTGTAGGTTGCTTTTTAGTTTCGTTGACTGTTTCCTCTGCTATGCAGAAGCTTTTTATCTTGATGAAGTCCCAGTAGTTCATTTTTGCTTTTGTTTCCCTTGCCTTTGGAGACGTGTCTAGCAAGAAGTTGCTGCGGCTGAAGTTGAAGAGGTTACTGCCTAGGTTCTCCTCTAGGATTTTGAGGGATTCGTGTCTCACATTTAGGTCTTTCATCCATTTTGAATTTGTTTTTGTGTATAGTACAAGGAAATGGTCCAGTTTCATTCTTCTGCATGTGGCTGTCCAATTTTCCCAACACCAGTTGTTGAAGAGACTATTTTTTTCCATTGGGTCTTCTTTCCTGCTTTGTCAAAGATCAATTGACCATAGAGTTGAGGGTCCATTTCTGGGCTCTCTGTTCTGTTCTGTTGATCTATGTGTCTGTTTTTGTGCCAGTACCATACTGTCTTGATGATTACAGCTTTGTAATATAACTTGAAGTCGGCACTGTGATGCCCCCAGCTTTGGTTTTCTTTTTCAACATTCCTATTTATTCTTCCAATCCATGAGCATGGAACGTTTTTCCATCTCTTTGTGTCTTCCTCAATTTCTTTCATGAGTGTTCTATAGTTTTCTCAGTACAGATTCTTTATCTCTTTGGTTAGGTTTATTCCTAGGTATCTTACGGCTTTTGGTGCAATTATAAATGAGATTGATTACTTAATTTCTGTCTCTTCTGTTTCATTGTTAGCATACAGAAATGCAACTGATTTCTGTGCATAGATTTTATAACTTCCCATGTTGCTGAATTGCTGTATGAGTTCTAGCAATTTTGGGGTGGAGTCTTTTGGGTTTTCCACATAGAGTATTATGTAATCTGTGAAGAGTGAGAGTTTGATTTCTTCTTTGCCAATCTGAATTCCTTTTATTTCTTTTTGTTGTCTGATTGCTGAGACTAGGACTTCTAGTACTGTGTTGAGCAACAGTGGTGAGAGTGGACATGGACATCCCTGTTGTGTTCCTGATCTTAGGGAAAAGCTCTCAGTTTTTCCCCATTGAGAATGATAGTCTCTGTGGGCTTTTTTGTATATGGCTTTTATGATATTGAGGTATGTTCCCTCTATCCCTACACTGTGGTGAGTTTTAATCAAGAAAGGATGCTGTATTTTGTCAAATGCTTTTTCTGCATCATTTAGAGGATCATATGGTTCTTCTCCTTTCTTTTGTTAAGTGATGTATCACGTTGATTGATTTGCTGATATTGAACCACCCTTGCAGCCCAGGAATAAATCCCACCTGGTCATGGTGAATAATCCTCTTAATGTACTGTTGGATCCTGTCAGCTGGTATCTTGATGAGAATTTTGGCATCCATGTTCATTAGGGATATTGTTCTGTAATTCTCCTTTTTGGTGGGGTCTTTGGTTTTGAGATCAAGTTAATGCTGGCCTCATAGAATGATTTTGGAAGTTTTCCCTCCATTTCTATTTTTTAAAAAAGCTTCAGAAGAATAGGTATTGTTCTTCTTTAAATGTTTGGTAGAATTCCCCTGGGAAGTCATTGGCCCTGGACTTGTTTTGGGGGAGATTTTTTATTACTGCTTTAGTTTCCTTGCCAATTATGGTTCTGTTCAGGTTTTCTGTGTTTCTAATGTTTCTACACTTGTAGGTTAGGACTTCTTTTCTTGAGCTCCTTTCAGGATTTTCTCTTTATCTCTGAAATTTATAAGCTTCAGTATTATATGTCAGTCTGTTGATCTATTTTAATTTTTATTGATTTTTATTGATTTTGAGGGGCATTCTCTGTGCCACAGTTCTCTGTGTCTCAGGACTTGAATGCCTCTTTCCTTCCACTGATTAGGAAGTTCTCAGCTATGATTTGCTCAAATATGCCTTCTGTCCTTGGCTCTCTATTTCCTCTTCCTCTGGGACCCCATTCAATCTAATATTGTTTCACTTTATGATATTGCTGATTTCTCAAAGCCTCCTCTCATGAACCCTTAGTTGTTTTTCTCTCTTTTCCTCAGCTTCCTTACTTTCCAACATTTTGTCTTCTATGTCACTGACTCTCTCTTCTGCCTCATTTACCCTAGCTGTTAGAGCGTCCATTTTAGACTATATGTCCGTTAAAACATTTTTAATTTTGGCCTGAGTAGATTTTAGTTCTTTTATTTCTGCACTAAGGAATTCTCTAGTGTCTTTTATGCTTTTTTCAAACCCAGCTAGTAACTTTATAATCATTATTCTGAATTCCAGGTCCAACATTTTACTTAAATCCATATTGATTAAATCTATGGCAGAATATTACCTCTGGTTCTTTCTTTGTGGTGAATTCCTCCTTCTAGTCATTTTGTCCAGAGAAGAATGGATAAATGAGAGAACAAAAAAGAAATAAGAAATAAAAAATTAAAATATCAACCATGACCCCAGCAAAATATACACTAGACAAATCAGAAGAGAACAGAAACCAAAAAAAGAAAAAAAAGAGGAAAAATGAGAGAATATAATCAAACAGGTAGACTGAACAGAGTGATACACTTGGTCCTGGGTGTATTTTGGTCTGTTTGTTAGAAGACACTTGATCCCACAATTGTAAAGAAAGAAAAACTTATATATATGCAAAAATAAAAATGAAGGGCGCCTGGGTGGCTCAGCCGTTAAGCGGCTGCCTTTGGCTCAGGTCATGATCCCAGGGTCCTGGGATTGAGTCCCACATCAGGCTCCCTGCTCAGCAGGAAGCCTGCTTCTCCCTCTCCCACTCCCCCTGCTTGTGTTCCTGCTCTCGCTGTCTCTGTCAAATAAATAAATAAAATCTTTAAAAAATAAAAATGAATACAGTGAAAGGAAGCCAAAAATGAAGAATATATCTATAAAATATAAATGTAAAAGTGAAAGTTAAAAAAGACTTAAAAACACAGAGTTGATAAAATAAGAAACTAGTTGAAAAGGAAAAAAAAAGAAAAATTTTCAACTGAAAGATAAAAGAATCACGAGAAAAAACCCTCAAATTCTATATACTATTTTCGCCTACCACTGGAGTTTTACAGTTCTGTGTGCTCTGTAAACTTGATATTCGCCTCATGTTCCAGCTGATCTTCTGGAGGAGGGGCCTGATGTGCTGATTTCCAGGTGTCTTTGCCTGGGCGGAGTTGCACCACCTCCTTGCTAGGGGGGCGGGGCTCAGTGTAAGCTGCTTCAGGTTGCTCTATGTGGCTTTTGTTCCCTGAAGGCTTTCCCCGGTGCTTTAGAGGATGAAAATAAAAATGGCAGGGCCCCAATCTCCAGCCCCGGACCTGAAAGATTGTGGCCCCCTCTCTTCCATAATCCCCTCCAGGGATAAGTGGTCTTCACTTTTGTGTGCGCCAAACTCTGCAGACTGCTGTGTGCACACCCATGCCAATCCTCCCTGGGGAGTGAGGAGGGTCGCCCTGGGCCTGCTGCTAGCAAGGACCCCGCACAGAGAGTGGTAGCCCATTCCTGCTGCAGTTCTTAGTTTATGGCAAACAGAGCTGAGAGCCCACTCCCGGGCTCCCTGACCATAGCTGGTTTCCCTGCTCCAATGCTTGAAAAGTCTGCTGGCTCAGGCACCCCCATTCTTTCTGTGGCCTGAGGTATCCTGAGACCACGCTGTCCCACCTGGAATTCTGCCCCTCTTCACCACCTGAGCACCTTTCAGCAGGGACGTCTCTCACTGGAGCAGACTTCTAAAAGTTATGATTTTGCTCCAGGTCTATATCACTTTCCACCAGCTTATGGAGACTCCCTCCCACCCACCATTTATCTTCTGATATATCCCCTCAGATTCAGTTCTCCACACCTCTTACCTTGCAAAATGTGGTCATTTTTCTATTTGTGGAATTCCAGCAATTCTTTTCTTACATCTCAGGTTGAATTCACAGGTATTGAGAATGATTTGATAGATATCTAGCTAAATTCAAGGGACCAGATGAAATGAGGTCCCCTACTCTTCCACCATCTTGCCTCCCCCTCAAAAACCATATTTTGAATACCCAAACTCCACAAGTGCTCATTCACATACACATATGGAGTTATACAAATATTTCTATAGTGATGATCATCTTTAAAAAGCATTTACTATGCATTTATTTATATGTAGCTTTTTGTTCTTTTTATGAGTGATTTAGTGTACAACTAAACTATAGGTACTCACTATTTATATTTATCTGTATCACTGACCTTTCTAGGAGGGTTCTATTCTCTACCTTCAAAATGGGCAAGTTAAAGAAATCCTGGGAGATTATCAATTATGAAGTCATGGAACACATGCTTCTTGTGTTATTACAATGGTAACAGTTTAAAAGTTGATAATGTAAATAAATTTGTTACTAATTTCTTGGTTTTTACTTAGAAAGATGGCATGGATGCCTGGGTGGCTCAGTTGGTTAGGGGTCTGCCTTCAGCTCAGCTCATGATCCCAGGGTCCTGGGATTGAGCCCCTGCATTGGGCTCCGCACTCAGCTTCCTGCTTGCTTCTCCCACTGCCTGCTGCTTCCCCTGCTTGTGCTCGCTCTCTTGCTCTCTTTCTCTGACAAATAAATAAATAAAATCTTAAAAGAAGATGGCAAACTATGAGAACTAGAGAAGGAAGTAACCCCTCTTTTCATAGAGAAGAAAACTCCGTCTCTGAGAGAGTGTCAGTTGCCCAAAGTTACCCATCTAGGTTGGGATATTTATATATTTATGTTTTGTCTTACTCCGGCACACAGAATAAACAGTTCTAGAAGATTAAAAGTATTAAGTGAATAGATTAGGGCTCAGGGAAAAAAGAGTAGGAAAAATTAGTTGAAATCAAGGGTGAGGTTAAAATATGGAATGCACTCCATGAGAGCAGGTATACTGTTTTAGTTCGGTGCCAGAAAGAACTTTCTGGGGTTTTCTAGTAGCACTGCAAAGAGGAGAAAAAAGTGAGTCAATGTTCATAAGATAAAAACTGACCAGTCACCTAGGTGAAACTTGAATACGCCTTCAGTAAGTCTTTTTTTTTTTTTTAAGACTTTATTTGAGAGAGAGCATGAGCAGTAGGGGGCAGGGCTCAAGAAGAGGGAGAAGCAGACTGCCTGCCGAGCAGGGAGCCCAACACAGAGGCTCCATCACAGGACCCCAGGATCATGACATGAGCTGAAGGCAGACACTTAAGCAACTGAGCCACCCAAGGTGCCCCATCTTATTATTAAGTCTTGAGAGAAATTTTTCCGGTGGATTTTTTTTTTTAAGATTTTATTTATTCATTTGAGACACAGAGATACAGAGAGAGAGAGAGTATGAGCAGTGGGAGAGGCAGAGGGAGAGGAAGAAGCAGACTCCCCGCTGAGTCAGGAGCCCAATGTGGGGCTCGATCCCAGGACCCTGGGATCATGACCTGAGCCGAAGGCAGATGCTTAACCATCTGAGCCACCCAGGCACCCCTTTCCAGTGGATTCTTACAGAGAATATTGTTAAATGTACTGAATGATAAACATCTTTACAGGAAAGAGAATAATTTTCATAGTTTTATTTCTGTTAGTTTTCTTGAAAGTGTGCTAAAGTTTTAATGCTTAAATATAGCGTAGGCAAATCAGTTCTATAGAGGCATCACAGATGTGATCCTGATACACTGTTCTTTGCTATTTAATGTTAATGCAAGGATACTTTTAGAATATCTAGGTTAGAGTTGGCCAGTGTGCATTACACATGCTGCCACTACAAGACAGTGATAGACACATAGTCGTTTTTCCCATTTGATCCAGAATCAGCATCAAAACCCCTCTCATTAAGCAGGACTCCCCCAGGTTCTAGGCATGAAATCTGGTTACCATCCTGGATCTAGAAAAATGGGAAGACTGCAAATTCATCACATAAACTTTCTTAAATATTGTTGTTCTTTCCTGAGTTTTCAAAAGGTATTCACTGAGTGACACCAAATTTGAGGTTCTAATCCGTCAAGATTGGATGGCAGCTTCTCCATATTTCTACTGAGTGTGTAGCTGTGTGCTGTAATATAACAGTGAGTCAAGCTTGTGACAGAACTGAAATGCACTAAGGATGGCTGAGGCATCTAGGCAGGCATGCACCGAAAAAGAATTTAGAATCTGAGACTTATGCCCACTTTCCTTTCTCCAGCATGTGAGCCATAGTCTTTTATCCATTACACCAGAATTCATGGTATGTAGCATCTTAAATGCTTTTAGTATATAGACTCTATTTCATTTAGCGCCTGTTGGAAATGAATCACTTGAAAACTTAGGCCTCTTTTATTTATTAGACTTTTTCTATGAATTCACACAAATAACCACATTCACAGATCAAAAATAGGAAAAGTGATGGCAATGTCAAACCCAACAGCTGATCCTATACATGTAGACAGCATGCAAATATGCTGTAATGGTAATAGAGAAAAAGTTCTCTGTTCAAAAGTGAAATACTGAGAGACATAAGGGTGATACAGAAATTTGTCTTTTAGTTGCACAATTTCTCCAGGAAAGCCTAATTATAAGTACATTTAGTTAAATGAGGTTTACCCATGCCAAAAATATCAGCTCTGCAGTTAAGTACCAACAAACATTGGTCAAAGGTTAATTGAACATTTTATTATTTTAAGCAACACAAACTAGATTCCATTATATTTTTAGGTGAGGTTTGTAGTAGGATACCACAAAGAGCAAATTAAATTTTGCTCTGCACAAACATTAAGAAAACTAATTATATACATTTGTCCTTGTGCCCTTGGTTAAAGATTAAATCTGTCAACAAACTGAATGATTGTGACCCCAGTGAGATCTTCTAAAATAGCAATTTTAAAACAATATTTTAAATATGCTGAATATTAAATATTTGGAAATTATTTCTACATTTTTAAACAAATAATATGACAAGTAACATATTTTTCTATTAGCTCTTCTAAAGAGAGAGTATGGTTTGTTACAGCTTAATAATGTCAAGTGTTAGTACAATTTATTTCCAGATGAAAAATTTGAAAGAGAAAAGATACAGTGGAAGGAACATCAGCATATTCCACTTCTGAAAATAATCATTTGCTTGATTTATTCTTAGTAAATTTTAGCAAGTTTTATTTGAGCTTAGTAGTTTGGGGGAAAAAAATGATAGTCATTTTTTTAAAAGTGAGCATACTGTGGTTAGTGTTTTCCCTTACATTCCTCTAGTAGTTCTAGTTCTTCAATTAGAAATTAATTGACAAGGGATTTATAGCTGCACATTTTGGGTTTGGAAAATTAGATGTTTTTAATATAGACTGTGACTGATCTGTTCATAAAATTCTACTAGACTAATTATGATGTACTAATGCCTATTTTGGTGAAATAAAGGAAAATATATCACTTTTTCATTGTGCTGAATATACATAACATATAATTTACCATTTTTAAGCTTACAATTCAGTGACATTAAGTACATTCACGCCATTGGGCAGCCATCATCACTATCAGTTCCAGAACTTTTTCATCACTCCAAACTGAACTCTAACTCCTAGTAACCTCTCTTTTACTTTCGGTCTCTACAAATTTGTCTTTGGAAAGTGTCTCAAATAAATTAAATCATACACTATTTGTCCTTTCCTAGCTGGCTTACATCACTTAGCATAATGTTTTAAAGGCTCATCCATTTTGTAGCATTTATTAGAGCTTTATTCCTTTGAATTGCAAATAATATTCCATTGCATGTATTTATCACGTTTTGTTTTATAAGTTTATTTGTTGATGGACATTTGGATTTTTTTCACCTTTGGCTGTTATAAATAATACTACCATGACATTGGTGTACAAGTATCTGTTTGAACCTCTGATTTCAGTTCTTTGGATATAACCTAGGAATGGAATTACTGAATCATATGATCATACTGTGTTTACCTTTTAGATGACTCACCAAACTCTTTTCCACAGAGGCTGGACCATTTGATATTTTTACCAATAATTCATGAGGATTTCAGTTCCTTTACATCTTTACCATCATTTGTTATTTTCTGTTTGTTTGGTTTTAATAATGGCCATCTAATGAATGAAAGTGGTATCTTACTGTAGTTTTGATTTGCAAGATTAGTTACAGTTGAGCATCTTTTCATGTGCTTATTGACTATTTGTGTATATCTTCTTTGCAGAAATATTTATTCAAGTCTTTTGCTCATTTTTGAATCAGGTTGTTTGGTTTTTCATTGTTATATTATGAGTTCTTTATATGTTCTGAGTATTAATAATTTATCAGATGTATGATTTTCAGATTTTTTATCCCATTCTGTGTGTTGTCTTTTCACTCTCTTGAAAGTATTCTTTGATACCCCAAAATTTTTAATTTTGATAAAACTCAATTTACCTGCACTTTCTTTTGTTGCCTATGCTTTTGGTCTCATATCTGAGAAATTATTCAAAAGTCAAAGTCATGAAGCTTTTCTTCTATGTTTTCTTCTGGAGTTTTATACTTTTAGGCCTTACATTTAGATCTTCAATCCATTTTGAGTTAATTTTTGTGTATACTATAAAGTAAGGATCCAACTTCAGTCTTTTGCATGTGAATATCTAGTTTATCCCAGCACCATCTCTTGAAGAGACTGTCATTTCCCCATTGCATGGTCTTAGCACCTTTATCAAAGATCATTTGACTACATACATGAGGGTCTACTTCTGGGCTCTCTATTCCGTCCCACTGATCTATGCCTTTATGCCAGTACAACACTGTTTTGATTACTGTGGCTTTGTAGTAACTTTTAAAATTACGAAGTGTGAGGCCTCCAACTTTTTCTTCTTTTCAAGATGGTTTTGGCTATTTGGAGCCCCTTGAAATTTCATATGAATTTCTGTTTTTTCCCAGAAAACCACCAGAATTTGAATAGGGACTGCATTGAATCTGTAGATCCCTTGGCTGTTATTGCCATCTTAACAATATTAAGTCTTCTGATCCATTAACACAGGATACCTTTCTACTTATTTATGTCTGTTTTTCATTTTTTCAGCATTGTTTTGTAGTTTTCAGCATACAAGTCTTTTGTCTACTTGACTAAATTTATCCCTAAGTATCACTTTTCACAAATTGATTTTGTGATTTATATTGTCCTTCAATTAAATGGGTATTTTCACATATTGTCTTCCATAATGCCAATCAACCATGTCTATAATTTTCCTTTTATAATTAGTAGTTGATATTCTTCTTTCATGCTCTTCATTTTCTTTGCCATTTATGGAAGAGAGGTGCAACATAATACATGAAAAGGGGTAGAATGGTTAGAAGCCAGGATGTGGTACCTTCAATGCAGCTATAAAAGTACTGTAGAAGTTGCATACTGATTTACAAAATGTTTTTCTTTTTAAAGATTTACTTATTTATTTTAGAGAGGGGGGTGCAGAGGGAAAGAGAAGAGAGTTTTAAGCAGACTCCAAGTTGAGCAGGGAGCCCGACTCAGGGCTCCATCTCATGACTCTGAGATCATGACCTGAGCCAAAACCAAGAGTCAGAAGCTTAATGACTACACCACCCAGGTGCCCCCCCAATTTTTTTCTTAAACCTCTTTCAAGTATTAGCCAGTTACTACATTCAACATAAGATGATGTTATTTATTTCTATACATTTATGATATATGATATTTCCCTTAATTTGTTTCCCTAAGGATGACAGTCAATACTTAGGACCCATTCTTAAATCTTATTAGATATTTTAATTCTATTGAGCTAAGAAAATATCACGCAATATCACAACAATAATATTTCACTCCCCACTATTGAGTATATATGAGAAATTTGGCACTTTTATTTTTCCTTGATCTCCTCCTTCCCATTTTATTAACATGTAATTTATGGTTAGTTTCCATCAGTTTTCAATAAGAGCCATCATGAGTTTCAAAGGGGAAATAATTCTTTAAAACAGCTCTGATTTCTTGCCTTTGAGTTCTGAATTTTGGCCAATCTGTTTTCATTATGAAATATATGTATCTTCAAGTAATTTGCTTTGAAAAGGGTAATTTTATACCTATGTCATACCTGACCTCCCATCCCCACCAACTGTGGCTTTCACATGACAGCACCTTGGCTAGGGCAGAAATGGGGGGTCACTTTCATTTTCTGTCAAGGCTCTATTATTATTGCTTCATTTATGTGTCAGAAATGAGCATTGTGGACAGTTTCCAGGATGGCCCAGTTTTGGTCCTTTATGGAGCAATATTTGTCATCTGAATACTTGCTAACTTCTTTATTTACTTTTACCATCACGATATGGTTCTTGTTTCATTGAGGTTGCAAAAAAATATGATCTATACTCCCAAACTTCAGACAGAGCTTTTTTTGATACTGAGAAGTCTCCTGTGTGTTAGTTCTTATATTAGTTCTTCTCTAGTTATTCTAGGCTTCTCTTTTAAGATCTCCTATTAAGTATAGGTTGGGTCTCAAGGCTTTCTTTTTTTAATATTCTTTTTTTAAAATTTAATCTTATTATGTTAGTCACCATACAGTACATCATTAGTTTTTGATGTAGTGTTCCATGATGCATTGTTTGCATATAACACCCAGTGCTCCATGCAATACGTGCCCTCCTTAATACCCATCACCATGCTAACCCATCCCACTATCCCCCTCCCCTCTAAAACCCTTAATTTATTTCTCGGAGTCCATAGTCTCTCATGTTCGTCTCCCCCTCCGATTTCCCCCCCTTCATTTTTCCCTTCCTTCTCCTAATGTCCTCCGTGCTATTCCTTATGTTCCACAAATAAGTGAAACCATATGATAATTGAATTTTTCTGCTTGACTTACTTCACTTAGCATAATCTCCTCCAGTCCCATCCATGTTGATGCGGAAGTTGGGTATTCATCTTTCTGATGGCTGAGTAATATTCCATTGTATATATGGACCCCATCTTCTTTATCCATTCATCTGTTGAAGGGCATCTTGGCTCTTTCCAGTTTGGCTATTGCGGACATTGCTGCTATGAACATTGGGGTGCATAATATGGCCCTTCTTTTCACTACATCTGTGTCTTTGGGGTAAATACCCAGTAGTGCAATTGCTGGGTCATAGGGTAGCTCTATTTTTAAATTTTTGAGGAACCTCCACACTGTTTTCCAAAGTGGCTATACCAACTTGCATTCCCACCACACTGTAAGAGGGTTCCCCTTTCTCCACAACCACTCCAACATTTGTTGTTTCTTTCCCTGTCCATTTTTGCCATTCTAACTGGTGTAAGGTGGTATCTCAATGTGGTTTTGATTTGGATTTCCCTGATGGCTAATGATGATGAACATTTTTTCATGTGTTTGTTAGCCATTTGTATGTCTTCTTCAGAGAAGTGTCTTTTCATATCTTCTGCCCACTTTTTGACTTGATTATTTGTTTTTTGGGTGTTGAGTTTGAGAAGTTCTTTATAGATCTTGGTTACCAGCCCTTTATCTGTAGTGTCATTTGCAAAAATCTTCTCCCATTCTGTGGGTTGCCTCTTTGTTTTGTTGACTGTTTCCTTTGCTCTGTAGAAGTTTTTTATCTTGATTAAGTCCCAGAAGTTCATTTTTGCTTTTGTTTCCCTTGCCTTTGGGGACGTGTCTTGAAAGAAGTTGCTGCGGCCGATGTCAGAGAGGTTGCAGCCTAGGCTCTCCTCTAGGATTTTGAGGGATTCCTGTCTCACATTGAGGTCTTTCATCCATTTTGAGTTTATCTTTGTGAATGGTGTAAGAGAATGGTTGAGTTTCATTCTTCTGTATATAGCTGTCCAATTTTCCCAGCACCATTTATTGAAGAGACTGTCTTTTTTCCATTGCATATTTTTTCCTGCTTTGTCGAAGATTATTTGACCATAGAGTTGAGGGTCCATGTTTGGGTTCTCTATTCTGTTCCATTGGTCTGTGTGTCTGTGTTTGTGCTGGTACCATGCTATCTTGGTGATCACGGCTTTGTAATATAGCTTGAAATCAGGCAACGTGATGCCCCCAGCTTTGTTTTTCTTTTTCAACATTTCCTTGGTGATTCGGGGCCTTTTCTGGTTCCATACAAATTTTAGGATTGTTTGTTCTAGCACTTTAAAAAATGCCATTGGAATTTTCATCGGGATGGCATTGAAGGTATAGATTGCTCTGGGCAGCATAAACATTTTAACGTTTATTCTTCCAATCCATGAGCATGGAATGTTTTTCCGTCTTTTTGTGTCTTCCTCAATTTCTTTCATGAGTGTTCTGTAGTTCCTAGAGTAGAGATCTTTTACACTCTTTGGTTAGGTTTATTCCAAGGTATCTTGTGGTTTTTGGTGCTATTGTAAATGGAATCGATTCTCTAATTTCTCTTTCTACAGTTACATTGTTAGTGTATAAGAAAGCAACCAGTTTCTGTGCATTGATTTTGTATCCTGCTGCATTACTGAATTGTTGTATGAGTTCTAGTAGTTTGGGGGAGTCTTTTGGGTTTTCCACATAAAGTATCATGTCATCTGCGAAGAGAGAGAGTTTGACTTCTTCTTTTTTTAATATTCTCACTGTATTATGTTTGAAGGGTTTTCTGTCTTGTGAGAGCTATTTGTCTTCTATGCCATTCGTTCCATTTTTATCAGCGTTGAAGCTATGGTCCCCTATCTGCAGAATATTTTAAAATTCAGCAACAGTTATTAATCTCTGTACTATTGTTCCTTATGTTTTCTCTCTTTCTTTGCAAAAGTTGTGGGGTCAAACAGCCCTAAAGTTAAGTTAAAATCCTAATTCTTCAATTTTCTAGATGTGTGACCCTAAGGTTACCTAGTTACATACTTAATTAGCCGATCACTTAAGCTTTCTAAGTTACTTTTATCATATGTAAAATGGGGACAGTTGTGATGTATATCTAAGGGTTTTTATGAAGAATTAATGAGATAATACGTCTGAATCACTTAGCGTAGTGCCTGATACATGCTCAGTATTACTGCTGCTGTTACTACCAGTCTTGCTATAAGTTTCAAACGGTGCAAAGTTCTCCTGAACACCACCAAAAATTCAAATAACATGTTTCTGTATTCTGCTTTTTTGCTATCAATCTATCTCAGAGGCATTTCCTCAAAAATGATGGATTTATTCTTTTCAATTGCACTAATTTGGACTGTTTATTCTTATCTTCTATGGTATTAGCCTAGAGTCAAAAGGAGGAAGATCAGAGAAATTCAAAGCCCAGATTTAAGTTAAAAAGAAAGAGACAGTTATTAGTTAGAGATGCAGCAATGGGGGTAAAGGGGTCAGAAGGAGGCTGAAACATCCCATTAGTGAAATTTGGAGCACTTACTCTTTGGGCTGCTGATAAGGACCAGTCACTTTGGAGGGAAACTCATGTATCTCCTGCAACCCTTTTCACTCCACCTCTCCCCACACTATTTTCAAGTTTGTTTTGTTCTTTGTGCACTCATTTATACTACAACTAACCCTGAGTCCACTCACTGCTGAGGGAATGGCCGAGAATTTGTTTTTTTCAGAATTGGTCACTGGTCAGACCATAATAGTTTTTTTAAGTCAAGATTGTATTTACCTATTTACTGTTTACTGGTACATGAGCACCATTCGTTGCTGGTTCTCATGGCTAAGATAGATTTTTTCATTTGTATAATTTTAAAATCATATCAATTTTAGAAAGGGAAGGAGAAGAAGTTGCATTATATACCTTGCTTGCCCTGCTATCTTACTAGGAATACCTATATTCTATGGTATTTTATATCAGCCGTAAATTCTTAGAATTGGTATAAATTCTTTTTTGTGAGCTTGGCAAATTTTATATTCAACTTGCCTATTTGCTCGACCTCACAACATATTTAATATTAATATTTTTCTTAACATAGTACTTACTTCAGCATATGTGTTTCCATTTAACATAGCTGCCAGTGCAAGACTGATTCGGTGAGCTTGAGTTCATAGTTGTTATAAATTTAAACATGTCTGATTATGTCCCTATGATAATTACTTCATCTTGCTTTTGGTATATAACATAAGAAAATTAAGATTATTGTTTTATTGGCATACTTCTTACTAAAAGAAATGGGTTGAAACATATTTCAGTTACCATAACAATATTTAGAAGGTTTATTAATTAGTTTCATTAATAAATTATGTTGGATTATTTTATACACTTGTTTCACTGATAAGATGTGTTTAAAGAAGAAATAAATTTATAGGTAACATAGCAAAACAATGTTAAGGTAATTGTAAAGGGAAAGTACGAGTCTCTGTAAAATATTTACTTAATTTCCAATTGAAAAGCACTCTGATTATATTCAAAATCAATTTATTTAATATCTACTTTTTGTGACCTGGGAGTTAAAGAGACTATTCTGCTGCTATTTA
This sequence comes from Neomonachus schauinslandi, assembly GCF_002201575.2. Taxonomy (NCBI): domain Eukaryota; kingdom Metazoa; phylum Chordata; class Mammalia; order Carnivora; family Phocidae; genus Neomonachus; species Neomonachus schauinslandi. The sequence continues at coordinate 114,169,383 of NC_058407.1, read as the reverse complement.
TCCTTTTATTTATCTTTTCTCTTTAAAATGGTGGATTTGATGAGGTAACTTCCAAGCAACTGAGATTCTATGATTTTTTGAATCTAGGAGGTTCACATTCTTAATTTGATATATACTAAATGTGTAGAAAGGTTAGCTAGCACTGCTGAGGCCATCATTCCTCAAGCTAACAGATTGTGGACACAAGAGTCATTGTCACTGGATCCAGAGAACTCTTTTAGTGGGTTCAAGAGTTTGGAAAACAGTAACAACAACAGTATATGAACTCTAAAATCAAACCTGACTAATGTAGTAAGTAATTCAGGGGAGTATTGAGTATACAAATAGGAATCATTTCATACCAGCTAATGTGGAATTTTTTAATGACTTATATGTATATACAGACTCATTCATTGAAGGAATTTCTGGAACGTTCCAAGAGTTACCAGAGGAGAAAGTATCACAACTTTTTATTCTTTTGTCCTTATGGAGGTGAAAAAAAATGAACAAAGCAAAAGTTATTTCATTTTAAAAAAGTATTTGATTTTGTAACATGATGCATGATATCATTTGTGGAATTTTTTCCTTCCATGAAATATATTTAAAACATACGTATGAAGAAACCTGAAATGCTAGGCTTGAAAACTAGAGAAATATAAACATGTTTTCTGAATTAACCTTCAAATGGTCTTCTTTAAGTTACAAGAAGTCTGAGTAGGGCCAGCCCTGGCGTTACAGTTAGGCACAGGGCAGAGTGTGATCAAGGAAGTGTGGGCTAAGCATCTCTGTTCCAAACATCAGTGCCACTGTCCCCAGTATTAGGGCTTCATGTATTTTGGCCTTGAAAGCTTTCCACTCTTTAAGGGAGACGAACCATGAGAGACGATGGACTCTGAGAAACAAACTGAGGGTTCTAGAGGGGAGGGGGTGGGAGGATGGGTTAGCCTGGTGATGGGTATTAAAGAGGACACGTACTGCATGGAGCACTGGGTGTTATACGCAAACAATGAATCATGGAACACTACATCAAAAACTAATGATGTAATGTATGGGGTTTAACATAACATAATAAAAAAATAAAAATAAAATACAGATACTGTCTAAATCGGATTAGTTGTCATGCTAATGAAGAGTGGAACTGGAGATAAAACATGATTGCCCCCTCCCCTCTGTTCATTGGAGCACTGTGTTAAGAAGGATTCAGAGGCAGTGGCTATTGTTACTGGCTAACTTTAGCAGCCACAGGTGTTAGCAGGGGCACTAATGACATGTGACCACAGATTTGCCTCTCCTTCTCTGGGAGTGTCAGGCTCAGAGGAAATAATGTACAATGTAAGAAGGCCTTCTGATAACAATGGCCCTGAAACAGTTTTGTCTAGGGGTAGCCCACTTCTTGAAGAATTCTATTAAATTCAGGATTTCTACAGATGCTGAACTGCTACGTCTATCCAAGGCATAATGGATTTACCATCAGTTATCCCATTCCATAATTTACTAGCCAGGTATTTTGAACTTGATACAGTCTGAAATGTATTTTGACAGGTGCTTTTCCCTAAATATTTAAAGGTAAGCGTATTTCAAATAAAATGCAATGCTTTCCATTTTTACTCATTTTTACTTTTCTTCTGACAAATATGTGTGGTATATTTTAATAAAAGTGCCAGAAGAAATTTGATCTTAAAAAGTTACAGTCTCCATCCCAGCACACAATATGTATCCCCCAATGTACTTTGTCAACACAAAAATACTTTATGAGCTCTGAGTAGAGCTTAGTCCCTCAGCTCAAACTTAAGAGTTTCATTTCTTTTTTCCCTCTTGTTACTGTAGAAATTATTTAGCTCACTTGTAGGTTACTTTTCCTTAAAGCTACTTTGATTAGTGATCAAGAATATCTCCTCTTTCTTCTTTTAAAATTGTAAAGAGTGGGGCGCCTGGGTGGCTCAGTCGTTAAGTGTCTGCCTTCAGCTCAGGTCATGGTCCCAGGGTCCTGGGATCGAGCCCCACGTCGGGCTCCCTGCTCCGCGGGAAGCCTGCTTCTCCCTCTCCCACTCCCCCTGCTTGTGTTCCTGCTCTGGCTATCTCTCTCTCTGTCAAATAAATAAATAAAATCTTTAAAGTGGGAGTGGGAGAGGGGGAAGCAGGCCTCCCGCTGAGAGGGGAGCCCGATGCGGGGCTCGATCCCAGGACCCTGAGATCATGACCTGAGCCGAAGGCAGACGCTTAACGACTGAGCCACCCAGGTGCCCCGCATGGCACCATTTTAATGGCTCTATATGTTCCTTGGTTCTGTTCATTTGAGTTACTACACAGCCTTGCATTCTATTGGCATCATTTAATGCTTTAACCCAAGAAGTAACTCATACATAATGGTTTAGGGATGTGTGCATGCGCACGCATGCGTGCCTGTGTGTGTGTGTGTGTGTGTGTGAATGTATGTATATAAATATCAGG
>NC_058407.1:114123334-114166943 GCF_002201575.2 Neomonachus schauinslandi | reverse complement strand
TGTGTGTGAATGTATGTATATAAATATCAGGGTGGCTGGTGGTAAGGGTAAATATGGGGAGAAGCAAGAGAGTAGAGAAAAATAGTTTAGCTGCAGGGAATCTCTTTTCCTTCTCTGCTTCCTAAGAAATACCATTTAAATAACCTCCTACTCCATCTGGTGGCAGCAATATTAATTATGAGTTATGAAGAACAACTAGAGTGATTATAACATATTTGTATATGCTTTAAGAGACATAAAATGCTTAATGATTACCAAAGCTCCTTTCCTCTTTTGAGGCACATATATTACTTATGCATATTTGAATGGTAAATTCAGTTACATATAAGTGTACTAAAAATAAATTATTAAAAATTGATGTACTAATAAACTGAATTCCTTGCTATTTGAAAAATATTGTGAGAAACCAATCTGTTTTTTCTGAATTTCTTGGATCTTCATTTTTAAAGTCATTCAAATATTATGTAAGCAAATAATTTTACAAAATTATAAATTAATGCTTTCCTTAACTATTCATGAATATTTAGCTAGGTTTACAAAGGTGATTTTGATACTGCTTGCCCATGAGAAGCTCACAATCTAGTGAGGGAATGAATATAAGGAAACATGGGATATATGACAACATGTACTCTAGCGTGTTGAGTACTTGGTGAGGCAATAAAGAATAGTGATTAAGGTCACAGACTCTAAAATATGTCTATCTACATCCTTCTCCTGGCCTCTCACATAAGAGCTCTTAAAACTTAGGTAAGTTACCAACCTGTCTTTATCTCAGTTTCCTCCTCAGTAATATGGGGATAATAATAAATCTAATCTCATAGGATTGTGGTGAAGATTAAAATGTGTGGGATGCTTATAAACTTCTTATTAAATTAATTACCTGTGGAAAGTGCTCAATAAATATTAGCTATTAATATGGTATGTATAGAATATGATAGTGGCAGAAAAAGAAGAGTCATTAAGGGGTGGTTTGGGAAGACTTCAAAGAAGAAATGACACTTGAAAAGAATCTTGAAAAATGAATTTCACTGGTCAGACTAATAGGAGGTAAGGGGGACAGGCTAGACAGAGAAACATATATGCAAAGATAATTGGAGCAGATGGCACATTCAGGGAAATTCAAATATTTCAGTATGGATCCTGAAAAATCTGGCTAAGCATTGTGGATTTTACTTACAGGCCATTGAGATGAATTGTTGATCTGGCTAAAGATGTTAGACATATGGGTGTGGCACCACAAAAATATGTTTGTCAGTCATTCACTCATTCATTCAGTGTTTTTTGAGGGTGCACTAAGTTCCTGGGCATTCTTTATGGATAGCCAACAAAACAGGCATGGTCTGTGATCTGTGAATGGAGTTCATAATCTTGTGGGGGTAAAGATAAGTGAATAAATAAATTAATAAATACCAGTACTGATAAGTGCTATGAAGGAAAGTAACAGAGTAAAGTGAGAGAGTATAATAAGGTTGAAGAATGGGGCTGGGGAAAATCTGTTTAGATGGGTTGTTCAGGAAGACTTCTCTGAGGCAGTATCATTGAATCTGAGGTCCTGAGGATAAGCAGGAAGGGGAAGGGGAAAAATAGGGACAGGAGAGTATTCCAGGAAGAGAAAGCCACATCTATGAAGGTGCCAAAGTGTGAAGAAGCTTGCAGTGTTTTAGGTACTGAGGGAAGTCAGCAAGGATGAAGAATGGTAGCAGAGCAGGAGAGTAGAGAGAGATGAGGTCAGAGAGATAATCAGGTGCCAGCCATTCAGAGTTCTATAGGCCAGAGTAGAGAGTTTTATTTTATTTGGATGCAGTCAGAAGCCACTGAAGGATTTGAAGCAAGGAAATAAATGATTCCATTTAGGTATTAAACTAATTTCTCTAGCTGCTCTGTGGTTAGTAAGGGGCAAGTGTAAAAGTCGGGGGACATGATAAGAAGTCTATTGAATTAGTCTAGATGAGAGATAATGGTGGCAGTGGGAATGAAGAAGAATGGCTAAATTTGAGATACATTTAAAGATAGAGCTGACAGGGCTTGCTGATGAATTTGATGTGAGAAGTGAAGAAAAAAGATGAATCAAGTTTGATTCCCTCAGTTTTATAGCTTAAGGAAGTGGGTTAAGAGTGTACTATCTACTAAAATTAAGAAAATGTGAAACACTGGGAAAAAAAGGGTTTGAAGGGTGGGGGAAGAAAAAATCAAGGGTTCCATTTGGAACATAAGTTTACCTAAGGTTGCCAAATTTAGCATATAAAAAACCAGGATACCCAATTAACTTTGTATTTTAGATAAGCAATGAATAATGTTTTAGTGTAAGTCTGTGACAAATATTGCATACTCATACTAAAACATATGTTGTTTTAAAACGCATTATTTTATCTGCAGTTTATATTATCTGGCAACCCTAATGGTTAACCCACCTGTGAGAATCAAAGTGAAGTTGTCAGGTGGGCAGTTAGAAATATGAGCTGGAAGCTGAGTGCAGGAGTTTAGGCTACAGCTATGAATTAGGAGTCATGAGCATTAAATCATAGGAACTTAAAGCTCTGCGAATGAATGAAATTACTCACATAGGAAATGTACAAAGAAGAAAAAGAAGAGAATGCTCAGCACTGAGTTCTTCAACAATTTGAAGTAAAATGCAAGAACCCTTCTTGAATAATTGAGGAGTGGTCAAAGGGAAGCCAGAGCAGTCTCCTGTTACAGAATCCAAAAGAAGGTAGCATTGAAAAGAAGGGGAAAATGAACGAATGAATGAATGAGAGAGTGGCCAACTATGGGGAATACTACAGAGTGAGAAAATAAAATGAGGGGAGAAAAGCATGCAGTGGATTTGGCAACACAGAGGTCACTGGCAACCTTAGCAGTAAACTTTTATATAATGATTGAGGAATTAGGGAAAGCACGTCTACCCAAAACTTCTAAGAATTTTATTTGGGAAGAGAGCAGAGAAATAGAGTTGACTAGATGGTGACAGTTAAAACCATGAAAAAGTCTGAGCTTTCCCAGGGGAGTGTTCAAAGTAAGAAAAGAAGAAACAGAATCTTAGGAATAGAAAGAAGAAAAGGAAAGAGGAAAGGGGACAGAGGAATGGGAGGTATGAGACAACAAAGGAATTTTACAGAAACAGAGAGTGGCTTAAAAAGAGGGAGTTATTAGCAGTCACCAAAAATACAAAGCAATGAAGAAAAATGAGTCCAAAACCAGTTTATTGTTCTCCCCATGTCACGCTGTTTTAATTAGTTTTACTGGGACTTAAGTGTTTGGTAGCTGGTAGTCTTAATCTTTAAAACATTTTGGATATTGTTAGTCTTTACTCTTCCATATTTAATATTAAGGAAAAGCTTGTCAAACCCAATGCAAAATCCTATTGGGATTTTGATTAAGATTGCATTTAATAGAACAGTTGTATAATTATATAGAAAAATATAGTGTTAGATCACTCCCTAATACCATATGACACTATGGATTTAATGATTATGAAGGTACTGAAAATTTTGCCTGAGCAGTTTGTGAGCAGTACTAGGCACAAAGTCAGATTGTAGTGGAATCAAAGGTGGATTGGAGATAGAAAAGTAAAGAATAAATACATAGAATTCTTTCAAGGAACTTGGCACTAAGGTAAAGAGAAACACAGTATGACCAAATGACCAAAGAGAGGAGACACTGGATTGAGGGACTTTCATCTTGAACTATCGGAACCTATTTATAAACCATTAGAGAAGGGAGAAAACAATAGGTTGAAAATACAGGGAACTATGGAATAATTGTTGGAACAGTTCCCATGAGCAACAGAAGGGAATAGGATCCTAAGTAGAGGTGGGGATACTCACTTTGGACAAGAGAAGATCTGAATTGTATCTGAGATAGAGAAATAGTGATGCTGATGAAGCAGATATCAATAATTTGGGGTTGAGGCCACAAAGTTGAAGAAATTCTTGAAATTTCTGTCTGAGATTTGGAACAAGGTCATTAATGGAGTGTTCGTGAGTGGAGTGAGCTGGAGACTTGAGAAGAATGTTGAATATCTGATATAGCCAAGGGAAGGGGAAGGAAGGGGCGGGGTCCAGGTGCACTGAATGTTAACTGAATGGTTATCATTCAAGGCAGCACAGATATTTTCCAAGGAGCATTTTGCTTTGTGTCCATTTGCTTTCTCTTAAAGTAGATTTATAAAATGTTCACTCTGCAAGTTTCTGAGTCCATTTACAGCACTAACATGTGTGGCCATTAAATAATTTTAGAGAAATCCCCAGGAGGGAGAGAAATAACAGTAATTAGCATCTTCAGTTACAAATGGAGAAGATGATGCCTAAAGATACTCCTGAGGTCATGATGCAAACCACTGTTTACTCATAATTAAATGAACAACATCCTCCAAATTCAATGAAAAGAACAATTTTATAAGACTTTAGTGGGAATATTATAGTTACATGTCATCTTGAGCCTGTCATAGGAGCTCAGTATATAGTTAGACCTGTCACTATTATTTTGGTTAAAACTGAAATCAGGGAGATTTTTTTTTTAATATTTAATTTATTTGAGAGAGAGAGAGAGAGAAGGAGATCACTTGAGCAGGAACCGTGGGGAGGGGCAGAAGGAGAAGGAGAAACAGACTCTCTGCTGAGCAGGGAGCCAGGGATCATGACCTGAGCCAAAGGCAGATACTTAACCAACTGAGCCACCCAAGCACCCCTCAGGAAGATTTATTTTGTGAGTTTTACTTGCTGATACAGCAGGGGTCAGCAAACTATGACTTGTTGCCTGTTTTGAAGAAAAATCAAAAGAGTATTTCATGACGTGGAAATTATATGGAATTCAAACTTCAGTGTTATTTTTTTGGAATACAGCCACACTCGCATATCTACATATTGTCACTGGCTGATGTCACACTACAGTGGCAGAAGTGAGATGGAGCTAGTATGGTCTGGAAAGTCTAAAATATTTACTATTTGCTCCTTTACTGAAAAAGTTGGCTGTCACTTAAAATACAGCACCTGCCTGGTCTAGTGTCCATCCCCATCTCCCCATCTCTCAGTGCCTTCCTTATTGGTGCTACACATTCCAGAGGTATTTGTCTTTTTATAAGGAACTCTAAAAATCCTAGACCCAAATGAATACATGCTTAATGATGGAATTTCAAGTTCAAATCAGGATGCCTGGATACATTTTGATTAAATGTCATCTTGGCATCCTGTAATTCCACCATGCAGTCACTTCTGTCAGCTACAAAGGTGATTCTAATTTGGAGCATTTGCTAGTTTCTTACCTGCTGCTCTCTTTTGACATATCAGACCCTGCAGATCCTGAACTTAAAATTTCAAAACAATTTCCGTAGGCAGAATAGTTGAGCAAGGAAACAGGAGAGCTAGCCCTCAAACTGTATTTCAAACATAGCTACTAGGAGCCAAGTCCACTGCCTGGTTCTAAGTTCTGCTGGCCTCAAGAAGCATAGCTTAGCTGCCTTGGTCATAATTTTAAATTTTATTAACATTTTTACTTTACTAAACAAAATTTCATTTGCGTTGTCAGCTCTTGGACCACTGCTAATTCATATTCAATTTAGCCTTGCCAGTGCTTGAAAGGTTGATCTTGCTCAGCTAGAGTGCAATGTGTGTCTTTTGTACATTTTGAGACTCATAACTTTTCTGTATCGGTATTTCTCAAACTAGAGCTATCCCTTGAGGAGATTTCAGAGCTCATTTATGCCCCCTTCCTTCTTTGTATCTGTATCTATAGTTCTTTCTGTCCTTCAGCATTCTCTGTTCACCTAGTTAGAATCACAGGGCTCTAAAGCACAAGGAAGGGTAACCGTGACAAGCAGTTCTACATTCTTTTCTTTCCGTTGGAGATTTTTAGAGATGAGCTGTCATAAAACCAAGGTTCTGTCTTATCTCTGTCTTCCACATCTATAAAAATCATACTCTCCTCCACATACCTATAAATATATAATCTGGCTTCCTGAGGGCAAAAGGTGAACCTCTTCTTGGTATATTTTCTTCTCTGCAATATTTCAAAGTGATAAGTTTCTCTGGGGTTCCACTTCAGTATTGGATCTTCCTTCAGATTATCCATCTTTCTCTCTGCACCACACATCAGAGGAGAGAAATGGACTGAATCCTGGCTGAGGACATGAGCCTCAGCCACCCTCTTCAAACTGGTGCTTAACCCTGAGGGGTGGGGTCAGGCTCTTTAATAAGAAAGACACTACTGACTATGCCTACAGCTGGGTTCCTTTACAGTAGCCAGTAAGAGAAAAAAGCCCTCTTGAATGCCTCCTTTGACTGTTTGCTAGTTGGTGTTTGTAGAAGCAAAGCATAGATTTCTGTTTTCCCTTGTAATTATTTATAGTAACACCCCACCAATAGGGCCTAAGAAATACATCTGATAGGGAGACATTTATTTCATTTGGAAGAAAGCCCAGTTGAGAAAAAAGTTTAAGTTCAAGAGAAGTAGGATTCTCATTGACATTTTTTCTCTTCCTTCTTTTGCTTTGCAAAGTCTGTGAAACTTAAAGTATCTTTATAATGCTAATTAGCAAAGTGATGATTTCTTACTTATCCTGTCCTAGAAATGTGCAAAATTTTTGAGAAATTAGTCTTTAAAGCTTATTTACCCATTCTTATGAATTCCCAGTTTATCATTTCTTCATAAAATATTACTAAATTTAAGGATAATATTGTTCTGTAATACTTCTGAGGGCTCTGAAGGGTGTATGTTGTTTTCTATGTCAGAATACAATATTCAGATAGGATCATTTTTGACATTTCAGTAATACAATGAATTTTTAGCTCTGGGACCCAAATATAAAACAGATTAGCGGTAGGACTCATTGTCTCATTTCTAAAACATGTGGCCTCATTTTCACTATGAAAAATAGAAAAGTTAGGGAAGCAAGGTGAATAATAATAGCAGAGAAGCTTAAAACAAATAAAAAAAGGCCATAACCTTTTTTGGCTTATGACAGTAGAAATTTAATACATAATTATTATGGGAGCTACTATCATCCATATTTACTGTTTGCTCAACCTGTATCTGAGCTTCAGCACTTTTATCTCTAGAATTTTTTCTTCCTACCCAACTTTACCTCCTTAACTCAGCATACGCAAATCCTTCACTAATACCATGGTTCTGCTGCTGGTGTCTCTTGCACCTGATTCAGTTAGCAAGTAGAATAGCATTTGCTGGCGATGCAAAGATAACCAGTTTACCTACTTCTTGTTTTTGTGATTTGGGGTTTACCCTTTTTGCTTTGGAATTTATTCCATGATTGTGACCCTTCTGACTGTTGGACCATGGCTGGCCTATTTAGACCCCAGTCACTCACTGCTGGTGGGTGATTACTATTTCCAGGAAAGTCTTTTGTGCTTGGGTGGGGTCACTATCACTTAAATCTATTAGGCAATCAATGTCAGGTTCTTCTGTGTGGGCTTTAAAATTTGTACGAGCAGACCCCTTCTCAGATCTTATGAATAAGATTCTTGGAACGGGGTCTCCAAGCGTGTGTAATTTTTTAAATTGTCATAGGTGTTTCTAATATACCTCCAAGGTTGAGAACCATTGACTTATAACCTTGAAAATTATTCTTTATATTCTCTTCTGTGGCTGAAGGTAAAACCTAAAAACAGTTCTCCTTTTCTGGGAAAGCAGAAATGAGACTCTTCGTTATTAATTTGTGCTTTTTACAATCACATGAACACTAAACCTCTTAGAAATTATAGTTAATCTATCTTTTTGGCTTTCCTTGGTCAGGGAGAAAAAAAGCCAAAGGAAGGTGTATCCCTTAAGGGCAGTGAATTTCAGAAACAATGGAGCGCATGCAGGAGAGAAAAGAGGCTATTCCAACTGATCAGGATTCACTAGGTGAAATTAAATTCACTAGCTCTTTACCCCAGACCATCCAATACGTGGATGGAACTGGAGGTTATTATGCTGAGTGAAATAAGTCAAACAGAGAAAGACATGTATCATATGATCTCACTGATATGAGGAATTCTTAATTGCAGGAAACAAACTGAGGGTTGCTAGAGTGGGGGTTGGGGTGGGAGGGATGGGGTGACTGGGTGATAGACACTGGGGAGGGTATGTGCTCTGGTAAGCGCTGTGAATTGTGCAAGACTGTTGAATCTCAGATCTGTACCTCTGAAACAAATAATGCAATATATGTTAAGAAAAAAAAAGAAGAAGAAGAAGGTAGCGGGAGGGGAAGAATGAAGTGGGGGAAATCGGAGGGGTAGACGAACCATGAGAGACGATGGACTCTGAAAAACAAACAGGGTTCTAGAGGGGAGGGGGCTGGGAGGATGGGTTAGCCTGGTGGTGGGTATTGAGGAGAGCACATTCTGCATGGAGCACTGGGTGTTATGCACAAACAATGAATCATGGAACACTTCATCTAAAACTAATGATGTAGGTTTGTTTTTTGTTTTTGTTTTTGTCTTTGACACAAATAGGCAAACAGAAATCCTTGTGTGAAAGTAAATGAGCAGTTAGGCACAACAACAAATGAACCAGCAATGCAGAAGGCAAACACCAGTGGCTCACCCGTGAGATAAATATAGGAAATACGCTAGAAGACATGACTACATAAGACAGATGTAACAAACACAGCAGATGAGAATCACGTACAAATAATAGAGGCAGCTGGAATTCTACTGAATCCTAGACCTTCCCTCCTCCTATTATCTCTGCCTAAAAAGTCACAGACATTTCCTCTGCTCTCCGAGCCCATGGTCCCAACTGCCTAATTGATATTTCTGCTTGTGTCTCAATACATCAGTAGGTTTAAAACCAACTCCTGGATCTTCCTTTGCCAGGCCTTATCTTCCACTCTTTCCTGTCTCAGGGAATGCCACCACCATCCATCAGAGAGTAAGAACCACAGCATCATCTTTGGCACTTCTCATTTCCCTCATCCTCCACAGCCAGTCTGTCACAAATCCCTGTCAAGTTGGCACCGTCAAATGGATTCACTTTTCTCCATCTTCATTGCCACTACCTGCATTCATCTTAGTCCTCAGTGTGTTCTCTACCTTGCAGCCAGAGAGATCTTTTCTACATTCAGTTTTATCATTTTAAAACCCATACCTTTCCTCAGAAACCTTTTGATGGCTTTCCAGTGCTATAGGATAGAGACCAAAATCCTAACCCATACTTCTAAGTCTGAGCATGACTGGCACTGGCTATCTTTACAACTTTAGCACCAACTTTCATCCCCTTCCTTTTGGTACTTCAGCCATACCCTACTCACTTGATAAACCATGCACACCAGGGACTTAATAATACCTGTGGTCCTCTGTTTGGAACACTGTCACCACTCTACCTGTTGAGCTCTTTTTTTCTCCTTCATCTTTCAGATCTCAACTCATCCATCATTCTCAATAAAGCCTTTCCTAAGCTCTCATTCCTGTTCAGATTTCTTTTCTGTGTCCTATCACAGTTCTGAGTAGTTTTCCTATAAAACAGGGCTCTTCAGCATCAGCGCTATTCACATTCTGGATTAGATAATTCTTTGATGTGCGGAGCTGTCCTGTGTATTGTAGGTAACATCCCAGACCTCTACCCACTAGATGTAAGTCATGACACTTAAAAATGTCTCCAGGCATTGTCAAGTATCTACTTCCCCACTGAGAACCATAGGTTTAGATTAACTACCTCTACCTCAGTCTATGATGTATGTCTTTCCTAGAAAACTGGATACTCCATGAGAGCAGGAACTGTGTATGTTTTGAATGCAAGAATTAGGAAAAAAACCAAAACACCAGTGGGAAATAATGTCACTAATTCTCAACTCCAAAGTTTATTCTTTCTTTCTTGTCCAGAAGAAAATTTGAGAATTATATCCGTGATATTACTGAATTTAAAATCAGCATAATCTTGAGGTAACGTCACTAGAAAACATTAGTCATGATATATATATGCTTCTGGTCTACTACTTGAAATCTCCAGATTATGCTCCCTGAGGCTCCAGATGATGCTCCTTGAGGAGGAGGCTCAACTCCTCTATATCTAAATAAGCATCCTAAAAATCACACATCCCTCATGTAGTTACGTGGCAATTTGGTATTATTAGCTATTTGGAGGAAAACTATTCCTGTGATATAGCTAATGTTTAAACTTGAAATGGAGATGGAGTACAAAGCCTTTCTTAGATGTAACAGGAATGCATTCTGTGTCTTCTGTGAGGTGTTTTCTAGAAGCTCTAAGTAGCTGGAGAAAAAGGTAGATGATAGTGGGTATACAGAGGGAGTAACAGTTGACTCTAAATAGAAACATCAGGAACATCTTTCCAGAAAAGACAATATTTGAACTGCTTTGAAAGATGAGTAGGAATTTTCTAGGTAAAAGAACAAAATCTACAGAGTTCTTGGGATTAAAAAGAACACAGTGGAACACAGCATGTGGTCTATAGAGTGTTTGAGATGAAACTGGAAATGTTGGAAGGGGCTAGAACATGAAGGATTTTAAATGCTGAGATAAGGAATTTGGATTTATATATAGCAAGCCATCACAAAGATTTAAGAAAGAAATGACTTGTACATGTATATTTTACAGAAATCTCCCTGGCTGAAAGTGGAAGGTAACCTAGAATGTGAGGACTGGAAGTGTAGAGACCAATTAGGGATCCATTATAATAGTTTCCAGAGAAATGAAGAAAAACATGATTCAAGGCAGTGACACTAGGGGTGAGAAAAAGGGAGTGATTTCCAAAGATAATTAGAAAGTAGAAATGACTGTATTATTGGCAGTGATTATGAGAGAGAGAGGAGTCAAGGATGATTCTCAGGTTTCTAATTTGATTTTCAGCATGCACTGTAAAGCCATTAACAAAGAAAGGGGATTTCGAAGGAACAGGTTTGAATGGACAAAGAGGAGTTTGGTTTTGGATATGCTGAGATTAAGTCATCCATGAACCTCTAGTGGGAGTAGCCAGGACTGGTGCTTAGAAGAGGGATCAGAACTAGAGGTAGATTTGAGTTACCATGATGAGGTTGGTAACTGATGCTATGGGAATGAAAGAGGTACCCCAGAGAAAGGGTATGAAGAGAGGCAGACTCCTATTTTGTATCACCCTGGGAGGGCTTAGAAAAGGAAAAACTTGTTCTAAGTCTGTATCCAAAACTTGAATCACCTGAGGATTTGCATTTTAAGATTCAGGAAGAGAAAGTAATCAAATTACTTTTATGTCCATTTACACTGATTTATTTATTCTGCTGGTATCAGGAGAACTAGTGTTGAAATGCCTTAAAATAAGTTCTATTTACAGCTCTCTGTGAGTCAGGAAGTCACAAAATCTTTGTAGATTTTGCAAGTCTTCAAGAACAGTCTTCCAGATATGTGCTTTCAGACCATAGGCATATGGTGAGAGAGTTCTTGCCTTCCAAAAGCAGTGATTAAAAAATAGGAGAGTTTGAATATGGTTTAGACAGTTTTTTAACCGATTTAGCACTAATGGACCCATTCTGTTTTAATGACTACCTTAACTTTATTCATGTGGGAGCATACTTTGTCCATGGATTTCCATATGTATCTGTTTCAGAACTTTTTGTATTTTATCTGGCATGTGGTCCTTCATGGACATGTGATTATGGCCATTTTAATTATGTAAACCAGAACATTCTATTTAAATATTTTATAAATGACATGCCCAAATCGCATTTAGCCTATTTTTTATTGAAACATATTTGACATATAACATTATGTAAATTTAAGATGTACAACATATTAATATGATGCATTTATAGATTATAAAATGATTGCCATTTTAGAGATAATTAGCACCTCTATCACATTACATTATCATTTCTTTTTAGTGGTTAGGATAATTAAGTTCTAGTTCTTTAGCAGGTTTGATAATTGGAATATAATATTGTCTGTATTCTAGCCTATTTTCTTGTTACGTTGGGTTACCATAAAACTATATGCCAAAGCTAGTCGTAAACAGCTAAGTACTGTAAACAGATTCTGATATGAATTGATCTGAATGCTCACCAGCAAATGGATACATCGTCTTTTCTGTTAGCCATAAGACAAGTCAGCAAATTTTTTATATTTGTAGTGATATTTTTCATTCGTAGATAAGATAGGGAAGATAATCCAACAAAATCTGTCAGTTTTAATAATAGCAAATGGGGGTTTTGTTCCTTTATTTATTTTTATGATGCCCTTTTGGCAAAAGGCATTATCTGAAGCCAGATAAAAGTGACTAACCAGCTGAAAGGTCATAAAAATGTTATTGCAAATTTAAACACAATTTTAATATACTAGCAAAAATTCACTCATATCAGAATTAAATTTAAGAACTTATTGAAAAGCAAAATTGTTTATACCTAAGGAGAACAGAATCAGAATTTAACAATAGATTTCTAGAGACAATTTTCAAAACAGTTTTTACATGCACTGAGAAATGAGCAGGCATATATATGTTTTATGTAGTTAGGGTACATTTTGCTATAAGTAGTTTATTCTCAAAAAATCATGTTTAATTTGAATTTTGATGGTTTTTAAAATAAACTAATTAATACTAATATAATAATACTAATATAATAAAGTTTGCTCAAAGACACAGAGCCAGTAAGTGGCAGAACCATTATGCAAAAATGAGGTCATAAAAACTGCAGAGCTTATATATTTAATTACCACTCTGTGTGAGTGTTCCTAGTCTTTGATAGAGTGTGGGTAGAGAACTATGAGCTTCTTTCTGTCGATTTCTTGCACCCTTTTTTTCTAGGGCTTTATTCCATCTTTGCTAGATGATCAGATAGATGTAAATGAGTAAGAAGTTTGGAAATGTTATTAGCTTCAATGTAAGCTAATAGAACATACAAATTGAAGGTATAAATTGTAGAAATACCAGAAAATTATAGTCTAGTTTCTTTGCTACTTTATCCCTTCTAGAGGAAGTCTTGTAAATTGGTGGCACCAGCTTCATGAGATTTGAGGAATAATAAAAGCTCTATTGATTTTTATCTTTAACTACATTAGTGTGAGTTTCAGATCCTTTATTATTTATTTTTTGTGAAAGTATAATTCATGTAGAGTGAAATGGATTGATCTCAATTGTACAGTGCAGTGGATTTAACAAATGCATACACCCATGTAATTCACACCTCTGTAAAGATGTAGAAATTTCCATTTGCTCCAGAAAGTTCTCTCCTGCCCTTTCCCAGTCAATACCCCCCTTTATCCCCCCACCAACCAGAGGTGACCACTGTTCAGATTTCTATCACTATAGATCAGCTGTACCTGTTCTAGAACTTTATATAAATAGAATCATACAATATGTTCTTCACTGGGTCTGGCTTCTTTAGTATATGTAGTTTTTGAGATTTATCTTTGTCATGTGGATTGGCCCTTCTTTCATTTCTGAGTCATATTTCATGGTATGAGTTTTATATAATTTGTTTATCCATTTTCCTGTTGGATGGTTATTTGGGTTGTTCTGCTTTTTGATTATTATAAATAAAGTTGCTGTGAACATTCTTGTTCAAGTCTTTTTGTGATCAAATGTTTTTCTTTCTTTTAGATAAATGTCTATGAGCGGAACTTCTTGGTCACAGAGCAGATGTATTTTTAGCTTTATAAGAGGCTGCCAAACCACTTTCCAAAGTGGTTGTACAGTTTTAAATTCCCATTTTGTATTACCATTATCAACATACAGAAATTCCACTTGCTCTAAATCTTCTCTACAATTGCTATTATCAGTCTCTTTAATTTTAACAGTTCTAGAAGGTAGGTCTTTATGACTTTAATCCTTTCAATCCTTTTGCGAAATTAGAATCCTGAACCGTTCCATCTTGTAAAAGCAATGAAAGTGTATTTTACAGTTTGAAAAATGCTGAAAATTTTAAGTAATGTAAAAATCACCTATAAGTCCACAATTTTATATTTAAAAACATTTAATATTTAATATAAAATATTTCTGTGTATAAAAATTATAATCATATGCTCTTTTGTCATTAAATGTAACCCCAACCTTGAATTTTATGACATCATATTCTTATAATTTATTTTACTATTTGTCTGTCTCTTGGGATATGTATTGTTTCTAATTTTCTCTGAATATGAATGCTGTGCATGAAACATTCTTAATAACTACACCTTGTGAATGATTCAGATTATTTCTTTAGGACAACTTCCTACCAGATCATAATGTTGTATCATTTTTTGGTCTTTATAGCTCTTATTTCTTTTTCTTACCTCATTGTATTTTAAAGATTTTTTTTTAATTTTTATTTATTTGAGAGAGAGAGAATGAGAGACAGAGAGCATGAGAGGGAGGAGGGTCAGAGGGAGAAGCAGACTCCCTGCAGAGCAGGGAGCCCGATGCAGAACTCGATCCCAGGACTCCAGGATCATGACCTGAGCTGAAGGCAATCGCTTAACCAACTGAGCCACCCAGGCGCCCCACTTCATTGTATTTTATAGAAATTCTAGAATTATGTAAAATCTCAATGTTAGTATCAGGTGTCCTCATCTTATATCTGGTTTTAGGAAGAATGCCTGCCTCACCACTAAGACCTGGCAGTTTATTTATGGTAGATGTTCTTTCTGTTAGGAAGTGACCCTTATGTATGTTGCTTTCAACATTAATTTCAGTTGTGATAAGAGTGCCACTCATGGAAATACTGTGTGTAAAGAGCATAAAACATGGGAAACCTTACCCAGTTTGGGTCGTTCACAAAAGTCTCTGAAACTCCTGTGTCTGCCACCTTGTCTGACACAGAGAAAGCACGCAAAAAAACCTTTATTGCCTGAAAAGTCAGTGAAATTAAGACCTGAGGAATGAGTTGAAGTGAGCCAGATGCAGGTTGGAGAGGGAGGTAGAACTAGGCCAGGGTAAAGGAACAGGATGAGCTCTGACAGGCCGAAGGTGGGGAGCAGCTGCATTTGTAGAACTGAAGAGTAGCCAGATTGGCTGAAACATAGTGAGTAAAGGGGAGCAGAGTGCAGATGGGGCTGAGGAGGACACAGGAGCTGTGTGGTACAGGGCTGTCAGCGTGTTCAGGCTTTTGACTGTTAGAGCTCCCCCAAAATGAATGGGCTCAAAATGAAATAATACCATTTTTATTTACGTTTCCCTATTATTTGTGAGGATGAGTACTTTTTCAAATTTTTATTTCTACTTGTATTTCTGCTTTGAATTCCCTCTTCACAGCAGGGTTATGATTCGTTATTTCACAGGTGTCTTTATATTTTAGTGGGAGGTTAGGAAAGGTTGCTTCATTTATTGAAGAGACTATCTTTTTTTCCGTTGGATAGTCTTTCCTGCTTTGTCGAAGATTAGTTGACCATAGAGTTGAGGGTCCATTTCTGGGCTCTCTATTCGGTCCCACTGATCTATGTGTCTGTTTTGTGCCAGTACCATACTGTCTTGATGATCACAGCTTTGCTTCAGGAGCCGCCGTCCAGATGCTGTTTTAAATGACAGCTTTACAGAGTTGGATTTTGAAAGGGATAGGGGCAAAGTTGAGTGCTGCTACTATGTAATATCAGTTCTGTCAATTTCCTTGGGGCAAGTTTTTTAACCTCTCTAAATCTCAGACTCCTAATTTACAAAATGGGGATCATAACAGTACTTACTATTTGTGGTGAGGGTTAAATGTTTTTGTGTGGGTTAACTAACATGAAGTGCCTGGAGGAATAGCTGGTACAAAAATTCTGCTGTCATTATTGTTATTGTCATTACTACCACTTTTATTATCAACCTTTGATTTCAGCAGAAATCAAAAGGTGTCTTCCATTGGGCAAAATGCCACTGAATAAGCAAACTAGCCATGCTAGATATACTTCTAGGTCCCTGTTTTACCAAATACAGTGGTTCTGGATTTATTCCCCATTCCCCTAAGTTGGCTGTTTTATTTCCAGAATTTATGCATTTATATCTCTTTCATGGACTTAAAAATGTAGCCAAAAAAGAAACAAAGAGAAAACTATAGTAAATGGAATGTATTCATGGGGGTGGAAGAGAGCTGTTGTTCTGGACCTTGGAGTCAGACTTACACAGCGTGTCCTGAAACCTATCACATAATGAAAGCTGTATTTTAAAGGCACCTTACATATCATACAAAATTCTGCTTCAAAGAAAGAAATGAATAAAGGGAAGCAAACCTACGCATTTAGCCTGCCCTTAACAGAGGCTTAGGGGGTTAACTCAGGCATAGATGTGTGGTAATTGTGGTTAGATAGACTTATTCTTGATGGATTTAAATGCACAACTGGAAATAAAAGGTTTTTTTGAAATATGAATTGCTTCCAAAAAAAAAAAAAAAACCTTCAACAAAAGATGAGGATGATGGGTTCCCTTTCATTCCTAAAAAGAATCTCTACATCCTCTGAACGGTTTGCTTACATAAAGGAACAATCTTAGAGGAAAAGAGGAATCTTAGTGGAGAGTCGTAGACTCTTTGGGCACACCAGAAAACCCGCTGTGTTAATAACTTTGCTCTCTTAACTTTTAAAGTTCAAGATCTCTGCTTTTAGGTTTTAACTATTGACTATTTTATCTTCCAAGTCCTACCTGGAAGAGCAAACATTGAATTATTAGTCACTAAAGCCCTAATTGGCATTTATCATATCCCTTTTGTTTATAACTAGTAAGTAAGATTAAGCATGGAAGAAATTAAAAGTTGGAGATTAAGACGAATAAGGGAATTACTTTGGAATATGTGCCTTACTTGAAGAGGGCAGGCCTGAATGAGATGACACCAAGGATTCCCTGAAAGTACTGGCTGTCTGAGGTGGGAGAGCTGAGGGCAGGAGAGTTCAATAAAGACAGCAGAAGGCATCTGTGAGAAAGCTCAGAGAACAGTGACTTCATTTATGCTTGAGTCCGGTTCTTCCTCCACGCACCCATCTGCCTCCCTCATTCAATCCGTGTGAAACCAAGAACCCCAGTATGCTAAACCAAACATAAACAGATGGTTTCTTCTAATTCCCTCCTCTCTTCCTTCTCTTCCTTTTCCTTTTCCCCCTCTTATTAAGATTTTGATTGTTTAATTTATTCTCTGAATCATAGAGAAAACCCATAAATTAAAAGTGAAGAATTTCCTCTCCACTTGAATATGGATCAGCATGCATGTTGCTTCTCAGTTTACTCATTTGTTACTTATTCATTTATTTAGTGAGACAGTCAACAAAATTTTGGAAGTTTTGAAAAATACGAAAAGTAAATCCATGAATATGTCGTAAAACCCACTTCGTTTATTTCTAGCCTATAGGTGTATATTTCAGAGATAGTTCGATTACAAAATAGTAATTGATTACTGTTAACCATTGGAAAGTTTTAGTTTTGAAATCTTGAGTTTTAGGTGCCTATAGGTCATTCAGGTAGAGCTGTCTTATAGGAAAGTGAAAATATGGGTCTTAGACTTCCAGAAAGAGGTGTAGGCTGAAGATAAAGACAGAATCATTATTTTAAAAAAATTCAAAATTTGATTACTTCTAGAAAACTGCTTTAGTAATAGTTCAATTTTTGATGAGGTTAAAGACAATTTTTTAAAAATCCCTTACATTGTAAAACTTTTTTCTCCTTTTTTATAACATTAACTTTTCAGTAATTCTCTACTGTCAAATTTCTAAATGTACTTATTTCTCTTGTGTGTCTTTTTGAGTTGATAGCCTAATCCTAATGCATTTTTATAATATATTTTAGAGCAAAGAGTAACTAAGTAGGATCCGAACAGAGAAGAAAGACTAATTAAAACATCCCTCAGTTATTGTGACCTTTTTGAATTCTGTATGGAAGCGTTAGCATTTATAATCTAATTAAAACTTACAAATTTATTATTTGAAAATCTTTCCAGAACCATGTCTCTAATGTAAGATGTAAAACTTCAAAATACCAAGATAATTACCTAATGGCAAACATGTTATGATTTGCTAATAAACATTAAGACTAACTGAAACAGCAGAATTTAGTGAAACAAACAGTTAGAATTGACAATCAAAATGTAAATAGGATTAGTTAATTAATATATCCCTCCTTTTTTTTTTTTTTCATTTTGTCTTCGGGCAAACAAGTTTAGGAATGATGCACATGTGGACTGAATTCCATAATACCCATTTAATGATTCTTCTTACTGCTCACAAATTGGGGAAAATCAAAATCCAACTTACTCTGTGTAATCTAGAGCTATTTACACTACTTTAGAGGCTGAGTTTTGAATTCCTGTCTCCATCATCTTTGCATCTAAGTAGCAGTTGTTTTCCCACAACACTATAATCTGCTTTTACTTTTTGCCTGTCAGATATAATACTGCTATTTTAAATTTCTGAACTGGCTAACTCTAGCATATAAGGAGCACCTCATACACCTCATTAAATCATCTATTGGTTTATTCACTGAAATGCTCATCATATTTCTTTGTACATTTATAAGTATCTTGTCAGAAGTGAAACTTTTGTGTTAACATGGAATATAAGGAACATAAACAAGTCTTAGCATGTTTAGACTATTTCCAAATATCAAAGTATGAAATGTCTCCTTGTTTTACACTTTGTCTAGTCATTCCATATACTTCCAAACATGCTACAGAAGACAGACAATGTGTCAAAGACAAGCTTAACAGTTCTGAGCTGTTCTGTTCCTGTTCTCACATTGTTTTGTTTTTTTTTCTTAAACAAGGAGATGAAGAGATGCTGATGTTGTCTGGCTAACATTTGCCTATGTGTGAGCAGTAGTACTTTATTTGGTTTTGTTTGTTTGTTTAAAAATTTATCCGGGGGCGCCTGGGTGGCTCAGTCGGTTAAGCGTCTGCATTCGGCTCAGGTCATGGTCTCAGGGTCCTGGGATCGAGCCCCGCATCGGGCTCATTGCTCTGCGGGAAGCCTGCTTCTCCCTCTCCCCCTGCTTGTGTTCCCTCTCTCTCTCTCTGTCAAATAAATAAATAAAATCTTTAAAAAAATTTTATCCATTTATTTTAGAGAGAGAGAGCATAAGTGGGGGCAGGGACAGAGGAAGAGAGAGAGAATCCTCAAGCAGACTCCCTGCTGAACACAGAGCCTGCCGCAGGGCTCCATCCCAGGACCCCGAGATCATGACCTGAGCCGAAATCAAGAGTCAGCCACTCAACTGACTGAGCCATCCAAGCGCCCTATGGGGGAGTATTTTAAAATAGTTGCCTTGCAGATCACAATTTTCAACATACCAAACTGAAAAAGAAAAAAAAAATTCTGAGATTAGACAGTGTTCAAATGATGGAGAAAGAGTGCTGAGATCTGTTGCTACTTAGCAATTAGGTGAAACTGAGCAATGATTTGTGAAGTTTCTTTTGAATTTCTACAATTATAAAATACATTTATGTTTAAAAAAATGATTGATGTCAAACTCAAATGATATTTGAGTTCATCTTTATAACAAAGACTGATTATTCGAAGAAGCAAAATGCTTTACCTTATTAATATCTTTTAAACTACTTAATATTTTATATTTTATTATTCCATTAGGATTCTTCATGAGGAGGAATTTATTGTTCTTTCAATTAACAACTTATTATTTGAAAATATATCAATCTCAATAGCTTTCAATCAATAATAGAAATCTAAGCAAAAGGCATATTTTGTTTCAGGAATTTCATGCCACTTTATTTGAGTAATCCTTCTCAAGGTGAGATCCATTAGTTTGTGTACTTCACTTGTGTATGCTTTTTTGACACTTAGAGAATTTATCTTCATTATGTGAAATACGAGTTGCTCTGCTTATTGGGACTGAAAGAAAAAGAGAATTGAAGTTTGCAAATAGATTACAGAGAAGTAAAGGCTATTTTTGTAAGGAAACCATGGGAAAAATGAGGACAAATAAGGACATGATCATCTACATTTTAGAAATGCATTCTAGTGGCATCTTAGCAGAGGATAAGTGCTGAGAGGTGGGAAGAAGTCTGAAGGAAGAGCTTTGGTATTAAGTTGTTGAGGACATAAGCATGAGGGATGAGCTTAGCTGAGTAAAGTTTATCCAAAATGCTCCCTCTCATGTATGTTATTCTGCATCTCTGCACTTGCTGTGATAGCAACTTTGAGCTATAATATCAGGCAGTGAACTTCTGAAAGATGAGCCATTTCGGGGGTAGGAGGGGGAAGCACCTGTGTGTGTTCACATTATCTGAAACAAAACTAAGCAAATGGGCAAGTATCTCATGTAAATCCTGCAAAAGCAACTTAGATGTTTCCGTGTCACAGTAAGTGGTGAATCATAATTAATAATGAATGACTTGTTATTTCTAATTTCACATGTATATAAATATCATTGATTTTTTAAATTTGGTGTGCTATGGTGTTTTAAAGAATATGAAACTATGTGTATGTTACTCTGGACTTTATTTTTGGATAAATTAATTTTTCCAAAAGGTCTTAAACAGTTCAACTACAAATTACCAAATTATGTGAAAATGGGCTTTCTTGTGAGCTTTTAGAAATTAGAGATAATTCCTAGAATGTTACAATTTCCTCTAAAGTTTTGCATAAAACTGTAAAGGATCTTAAATTGAATAGTAACTTTTTTTTTATTCTTATGTTAATCCCCATACATTACATCATTAGTTTTAGATGAAGTGTTCCATGATTCATCGTTTGTGCACAACACCCAGTGCTCCATGCAGAATGTGCCCTCCTCAATACCCACCACCAGGCTAACCCATCCTCCCACCCCCCTCCCCTCTAGAACCCTATTTGTTTTTCAGACAAAAGATCTGAATAGTAACTTTTTAAATAACATTTGAACCAAACTCCTTACTTGTAATTTATTTTAAAATGCTCTAGTAGTGCTACATGTTTTTGTTATTATATTACATGTAATTCTGTTCCTTTGGGCAAGAAAATGGCTGAGGATCAGATTAGATGTACAGAAGAAATCACATTGACTTGGGAATCAGCAGTGGTAGATGATGGGACCTTGTTCTGTCACTCATCGGCTGAGTGAGCTTAGATAGACTGTTGACCTCACTTTATCTGTCCATGAAAGATTGATGATGAATTACCATTGACTGAGTGCCTGCTCCATGCTGGGCAGCATTACTGCCAGTTTTTACAACAGAACTTCAATGAGAGGGGTATCATTTCTCCCATTTTATAAATGAAGAAACTCAGAAGGTTCAGCAATTTGCCCAAGATGACACAGATAATAAGCAGCCAATGATGAGATTCCAAACTATCTGGTTATAATGCTCATGAATTTTACTCCATGAATTTAAAATTTTCTGTGGTACTGTTTGAGAAGATGGCAGTGTAAGAGGATCCTAAGCTCACTTCATCCCTTGGTTATACCTAGATAACAGACATATCAGTGGAACTAACCCAGAAAATGAACTGAACACTGGCAAAACAGACTGTCCACAGTTAATTGTAGGGAGGAGGCTGTATTAAAAATGGTAGGAAGGACAGAGTTCAGTCAAAAACCAAACTGACCTGAGAGAGTGACCACAATGGGGGGACACCACAAGAATGGAGAAGGGAGAGGAACATACCCCACACCAGACATCCCAGACCTGGGGGGGGCCTACACTGAGAAAACAAGTCTCCAAAACATTTGGCTTTGCAAACCAGATGGGCTTAACTTCACAAGTTTTTATAATCAGTGGGGTTTAACACCAGGAACTTTAAAAATCAGCTAGGAGTGCTGGAGGGCAATAGGAAACTGAGTGCCCATGGTTAAAGAGCCAGAATAACAAAAAGCACCTCCAAGATGCAGCATAAAAGGAACAGTTTGAAAGTACCTAGGGTATACAGGAAGATTTATTTCCTAGTCTCAAGACATGCACTGGAGGGGTAGGGGTCTTTAAGAGACTTCTCCAAGAACAAAAAAGCTGTTAGGTGCCATTTCTCTTCCCCCTGCCCAGCCTAGATACCAGGACACCTGCAGGAACCAGCACAAACACCCACCACCTAGTTTGCTAACGTGGCATGCCCTACCCCTGCATTCTCCTGTGGACTTCCCTATCCAATCCACACCGCTGTGCAGGTGTCCCTCCAAGCAGCACCTGACATGTCTCATTCTGCAAGCAGCCCTGACAGTGACCAGCATCACTCCAAAGGGACTTTTGCCCTCTGGGAGATACCACATACACCAGTTCAACTGCAACCCCAACAATGGGCTGGGGGCAGACAACTGATCCGATTGCTGGCTCTGCCTACCAATAAAAGCCTTTCAGGAGACAACACAGGAAGAGCATCCTACAGTTCTCTGTGACCCCAGGACTAGACTGAGGGCAGGTATCTGGTCTGACCCAACTATAAGCCCAAGATGGCTGCAACTGGCCACTTCTCAGCACAGGGACCAAACTCTGCCCACAACAGGCAGAGAGTGCTATTGCAGATAACAAGTTGAAGGCAAATATGGCTCAACCACAACGGTAGGGTGCATGCAACATACTTAGGAGACACCCCTGAAATGCCAGGTTCTGGTGAACAGGGGGCGCTGTGCTACAGGGCACCACAGAATCTCTTCTTCATAAGGCCACTACTTTCAAGATCAGGAGATGTAGCTGACTTTCCTAATACCTAGAAACAAACACAGAAAGTTAGAC
Organism: Neomonachus schauinslandi; assembly: GCF_002201575.2. Lineage (NCBI taxonomy): Eukaryota > Metazoa > Chordata > Mammalia > Carnivora > Phocidae > Neomonachus > Neomonachus schauinslandi. The sequence continues at coordinate 114,144,432 of NC_058407.1, read as the reverse complement.
AAACTGAGGAGTCAGGGGAATATGTCCCAAATGAAAGAACAGGACAAAATAACAGTAATAAAGAAAGATATTTACTGGACTTGAGGAAAGAATGAAGTATCTCGGTGAGACATTCAACAAAGAGAAAATATAGAAAAGAACCAATCAGAGATGAAGAACTCAGTAACTGAAATTAAAAATGCACTAGAGGGAATAAGCAGTAGACTAGAGGAAGCAGAAAAATGGATCAGCAAGCTGGAAGACAGAGTAATGGAAAGCAACCAAGCTAAACAGCAAAAACAAAAAAAATAATAAAAAATTAGAAAAGGTAAGAGAACTCAGTGACTCATCCAGCATAATAATGTTCACATTATAGGGATCCCAGAAGGAGAAGAGAGAGAAAAGGAGGCAAAATTTTATTTGAAGAAATAATACCTGAAAACGTCTCTAATCTGGGGAAGGAAACAGATATCCAGACTCAGGAGGCACAGAGAGCCCCCAACAATAACAACCTAAGGAGGTCCACACCAAGACACATAACAATTAAAATGGCAAAAAGTAGTGATACAGAGAAAGACAAGACAAGGATGTCTACTCTCACCACTTTTATTCAACATAGAACTAGAAGTCCTAGCCACAGCAATCAGACAACAGAAAGAAATAAAAGATATCCAAATTGGTAAGGAAGAAGTAAAACTTTCACTGTTTGCAGGTGACATGATACTATATACAGAAAACTTTAAAAACTCCACCAAAAAAAAAAATACTAGAACTGATAAATGAATCCAGTAAAGTCACAAGATACATTATGAATATACAGAAATCTGTTGCATTTCTATACACTAATAATGAAGTAGCAGAAAGAGAAGAAAGCAATCCCATTCACAATTACACCAAAAATAATAAAATAATTAGGAATAAACTCAACCAAGGAGGTGAAAGACCTGTACTCTAAAAACTATAAAACACTGATGAAAGAAATTGAAGATGACATATACAAATGGAAAGATATTCCATTCTCATGAATTGGGAGAATTAATATTGTTATAATGTCCATACTATCCAAAGCAATCTATAGATTCAGTGCAATCCCTATCAAACTATCAATAGCATTTTGCACAGAACTGGATCCTAAAATTTGTGTGGAACCATAAAAGACGACAAATAGCCAAAGCAATCTTGAAAAAGAACAGAACTGGAGGTATCACAATCCCAGGTTTCAAGATATACTACAGAGCTATAGTAATCAAAACAGTATGGTACTGACAAAAAAATAGACACACAGATCAGTGGAACAGAATAGAGAGCCCAGAAATAAACCTACATTTTTTGTTGACAGTATGACAAAGTGGGCAAGTATATACAATGGGAAAAAAGATAGTCTCTTCAACAAATGATGGGAAACTGAGAATGAAACTGAACTACTTTCTTATACCATACACAAAAATAAGCTCAAAATGGATTATAGACCTAAATCTGAGACCTGAAAGCATAAAATTCTTGGAAGAAAGCATAGGCAGTAATCCCTTTGACATGAGCCATAAAAACAATTTTCTTAGATATGTCTCCTTTGGCAAGGGAAACAAAAGTAAAATTAAACTATTGGGACTACACCAAAATAAAAAGCTTTTGTACAGTGAAGGAAATCATCAACAAAACAAAAAGACAACCTACTGAATGGGAGAAGATATTTGCACATGATATATCTGATAATGGGTTAATATCCTAAATATATAAAGAACTTACACAACTCAACATCAAAAAAATAAATAATCCAATTAAAAAATGGGCAGGGACCTGAATAGACATTTTTCCAAAGAAGACATACAGATGGCCAACAAACGCATGAAAAGATGCTCAACATCACTCATCAGGGAAATGCAAATGAAAACCACAATGAGTTATTACCTTACACCTGTCAAAATGGCTAAAATCAAAAACGCAAGATGTGGAGAAAAAGGAACCCCCATGCACTGTTGGTAGAATGTAAATTGGTGTAGTCACTGTGGAAAACAATATGGAAGCACCTCAAAAAATTAAAAAATAGGATTATCATATGATCCAGTAATTCCATGACTGGGTATTTACCCAAAGAAAATGAAAACATGAATTTGAAAAGGTATATGCACCCCTATGTTTCTTGCAGCATTATTTAATATAGCCAAGATACTGAAGCAACCCAGCTGTCCCTCGATAGATGAATGGATCAAGAAAAAGTGGTATATATACACAATGGAATATTAATCAGGCATAAAAAAGAATGAAATCTTGCCATTTCCAGCAACATGGATGGATCTAGAGGGTATAATGCTAAGTAAAAACAGAGAAAGACACATACCATATGATTTCATTCATATGTGGAATTTAAGAAACAAAATTAAAAAAAAAGAGAAAGACAAAAAAAACAGACTCTTAAACATAGAGAACAAACTGGTGGTTGCCAAAGGGGATGGGAGGGTTGAGTGAAATGGTGAAGGGGATTAAGAGTATATTTATCATGATGAGCACTTAACGTATAGAAGTTGTTGAATCATTATATCATACACCTGAAACTAATATAATACTGTATGTTAATTATACTTGAATAAAAATTTAAAATAAGTAAACTAAATAAAATAAAACTCTCTAAATTGCTTTTATTTCACTTTAGCAATCTCTGTCCTGAATATATTCTTTTGCTTTTTCTGTACTTTTTTCATTGCTGATAATGTTTTGGAAAAACCAATACTGATTTTAACTAACCACATTTTGGGCAATTGTTCCCTGACAAATTTTCTAAATGTGAATGGTTTTTCAATATTTCATCACAGATCTTCTAAGACAAAGTAATTGCATGTAGTCTGTCAAACCAGATGTAGTCTGTTCTCGTTTATTTATATAACTGTAAATAAAATTATTAAAAAATAGCATCCTCATATTTCTCAATGTTAGTATTCTCTTTAAGGCCACTTTTATATCTTGCTTCCAATTTGTTACTGTGTGATTGTTTCATCACGTGTTTGTTTATTTGTAATCTCCCTGTCCATGGATTTCTCTAAAGAAATAGAAGAAGTCTGTTCTGCTAGCATGGCTAATTCTTTTTGTAAATGATCTAGATTTACAGTCTTGGTTTATGATCCAAACCTATGCCAGTTCATTCTTTTCAGAATCTAATTCTCTTGCTTTATTATATTTTCATCATGCATTCTGAGGTACAGCTGTGTAAAACTACCTTCATGCTCACAGGTTCCTTTTGTAATAGAAAGAACCTTTAATTGCTATAAGACTAAAGAAATCAGCTATAATTCAAAATAGCTGCACTGTTTTAGCAAGATATACATTAATTTCCCCAGTGGCTAAAAATGTTTTAAAAATATAAATGAAGTAGTTAGTCCTTGTAGAATCAAGGAAATAATGACAAACCATTTTAATTGTTTTTTGAAAAGCAGACTTCAGCATTCTCATCGCCTTATTACTTCCAGTGACTTAGCTTCCTCTGGATGCCTACATCATGAGTAAATCTTGTGACAGCTGCAACTGTGCTTCATCTTATGCCTCTCTACCTTGCATCCAAGGATTATGAAATTTAGAAATTGACTTTGACATAATTTAATAAAATTTGTATAATAAGATTAGCTCTTTCCTTTAGTATACAGGTTTGATACCTGACTGTTACAAACTTTCTTTAAGTCAGTTCAGAAAGTTTAAGAAATGGGGCAGGTGGGGTGGAGTGGAGTGAGGTGAAATCTGCACACCTCTATTGTAAACTCTGGAATTATATTTATTAGGCTTTATAGATTTTAAATGAGAGAGTTAGGCTCAATGATAACTCCCCCAGCTCTATATTTACCAGTAAGTATCATAAAAATACTGTTTGTTAATTTTATGCATCAGGTTGGTACTGAATAAAAACTTATTAAGTAGATACTAGTTGGGAAGACCTTCGTTTAGACTTCTTGGCATATTATGATGCCTAGTGGTGGAATTTTCCAATAGCTAAATTGTCACATTTTAGAATACTTTAATTTTACTTAATTTAATTATCAAAAATGCGTATTACTTAGCAATGCATGATTACATCTCCAAAGAAATGAATATATTTTTGAATAAGTTGCTCTGTCCTCAAATCTATCCACTCCTCCAGAAGAAAAAAAAAAACATTGTTATCAGCTTGGTATGTATCTTCCAGATATGTATTTGATATATTTATATATATCTAGAATATATATGGTGTTGACTTGTATTATGTATGTATTTTAAATAAATAGTATATTGTATATTATTGATCCTCTTTCAATAAAGTTTTCTCAGAGTTTCTCAGTTAGCAATTCTGGTTAAAGGGTTACATACCACCATTTCTATCTCAGGCACAACTGTGAAGGAGATGAAGTTATCTCTTGGGCTCTATTATTTTGCTCATTATATCCCTTGCTCATCTTCATTTTTCTTTTTTTTAAAGTTTTTATATTAATTCCAGTTAGTTAACATACAGTGTAATATTAGTTTCAGGTATACAATATAGTGATTTAACACTTCCATACATCATCCTGTGCTCATCACAAGTGCACTTCTTAATCCCCATCACCTGTTTCACCCATCCCCCCACCACCTCCCCTCTGGTGACATCAGAGTCTGTTTCTTGGTTTGCCTCTTTCTCTTTTTTTTTCCCTTTGCCTGTTTGCTTCGTTTCTTAAATTCTACATACAAGTGAAATCATATGGTATTTGTCTTTCTCTGACTGACTTATTTCACTTAGCATAATACTCTCTAGCTCCATCCACATCAATATAAATGGCAAGATTTCATTCTTTTTGTGGCTGAATAAGAGTCCATTGTAAATATATACCACATCTTCTTTATCCATGTATCAGTTGAGGGACAATTGGGCTGTTTCCATAATTTGGCTATTGTAGATAATGCCTATAAACATAGGGGTGTGTGTCTCCCTTTGAATTAGTATTTTTGTATTCTTTTGGTAAATACCTAGTAGTGCAATTCCTGGATCATACGGTATAGTTCTATTTTTAACTTTTTGAGGAACCTCCATACTGTTTTCCAGAGTGGCTGCACCATCTTCATTTTTCAATCCCTCCTCTTTCCTTCCTCATCCTGTCACTTAGACTTCAAGGAAAAGATTTCTGTTCTTCACTTTGAACTTAAGTCAGCATGTTACTTACAACATTTGTATATTAATCCTTGGCACCAAGTATAAAATAAAAGGTTTTTCTCTAGTTCAAAGAACTTCCAGTACCAGTAAGACAACAGGGAAATGTTTTAGGGAGCATGAGGTTTCTTTTTTGTCCCTGAAGTCCTACCTATTAGGTACCTACTCATTCTGTAAGGCCATGAAGCCAACTCAGTCCAAGAATATTTTGAAAAGAAAAGTGTACATTTTGAATAGGCCTTCCATTTGATTATGGAACCACTTCTTGGGATTCCAGTTAATAATTTGAAATTATGGGCTCCTCTGCTCAGCCAGGAGCAAGGCAGTGAAGAGTTAAGAAGATTGCTCAACAAAAGGAAACAGGTTATTTACTCTGAGAATATATGCACCACTACCACTGTTATGTAGTAATAACTATTGTAACGCAGCTAAGAAATACTGGCCCTGAAACAAACAAAAAGAACTCTTGGGTTCTCTACCCCCACTTTGGGCTCTTCTGAGGTCATTTGGATTCCAAGCATTAAAAAAAAATTTGACTGCTACCACTATGGATTTCAAATTCACCATCCTGGTGCTGTTTCTTACTTTGAAGAGTGTATACCTACTTGCTAAGAATCAGGCATAATAGTAGCCATTTTGTATACTTTACATTTTATTAAAACCCTCAGATTTAATAAGATAAATATTAGGATGCCCATTTTATGGGTGAAGACTTTGAAATTCAAGGTGACCTACTCAGTAATTGTTTCATAATTCAGACTGAGATGAAGAGAACTTCAAAGTCTGTCTTTTCCATTAAACCTTGCAGCTTCTCTTCATATCCCTTTCTTTAAAACAATATTGCATAGAGGGGGCACTGGGTGGCTCAGTCGGTTAAGTGTCAACTCTTGATTTCTGCTCGGGTCATGATCTTGGGGTCATGGGATCAAGCCTGGTGTGGGGCTCTACCCTCATCAGGGAGTCTGATATTCTCTCTCTCCCTCTTCCTCTGTTCCCACATCCCCACCCTGCACTCACACGAGCATGCTCTCTCTCTCAAATAAATAAATCTTTAAACAATATTACATGGATTGTTTTATAAGCAGTCTTGTGTAATATTTTGGGCTCTCACTCTTAGTGTCATCTTTTTGTAAAGTTTTAAAAATCTAGTATTCATAATTAGGTATGAATGTAATTTGCCATCTTAGAAATTCCACCAGCCAAAACCCATCTACAGGCTTGCTGATAGAAGTTTTCTTTTCACTAAAAGCATCTGCTAGCTAAAATAAAGACCAATAGTGAGAAGCCACTTGAATAATCAAGTCTGTTCGCTGACTAAACTTGTTTCTCCATTGCAAATTCTTCGATTAATGAAAGCCTTGAGTTCTTTTGAGGGATTACATAAAGTATTCCTCTATGTCTAACAATGTCCTAGCAGTGTTTTGAAGAGATATTATAATTTTTTTTCTCTGGCTGTCATTTATCTGACATTGTGTGGGGGTTTTTTTGTTTGTTTTTATTTTTTTTTTTATTTATTTTTTTTTTTTAAAGATTTTATTTATTTATTTGACAGAGAGAGACACAGCGAGAGAGGGAACACAAGCAGGGGGAGTGGGAGAGGGAGAAGCAGGCTCCCTGCAGAGCAGGGAGCCCGATGCGGGACTCGATCCCGGGACCTGGGATCATGACCTGAGCTGAAGGCAGTCGCTTAACCAACTGAGCCACCCAGGCGCCCTGTTTGTTTTTATTTTTATCTGACATTGTTTTAATGTGATGGACTCTTGTGGCTTGAGTTTTTAGCTTCTTTTTGTTGTTGCAAAATCAGTTGCTACTACTTCAAATTATTTTCCTGTGAAGGTACTATATTTGCACCAGGTGTCATTTTTGTATATATTTCATGTTGCATTTAGTGAAAACACAGGTGTTCTAGAATAACCTGTTTTTGTGTTTGTATTCTTTTTTTTTTTTTAAGATTTTTATTTATTTATTTCACAGAGAGAGACATAGCGAGAGAGGGAACACAAGCAGGGGGACTGGTAGAGGGAGAAGCAGGCTTCCTGCAGAGCAGGGAGCCTGATGTGGGGCTCGATCCCAGGATTCTGGGATCATGACCTGAGCCGAAGGCAGATGCTTAATGACTGAGCCACCCAAGCACCCCTTGTGTTTGTATTCTTAACTAATATATTTACTCTGTATTGATACTTGAACTCATTGAAGCAAAATTTTTTATTAGAAGATAAAATTCTTTGGTCTTTTATTTCTTGCCATTTCAGTCATTCTGCTTTGGAAAGATAATGCTATTTGAGTCTAACAAAATATCTTAAGATTATTAAGCATATTTATGCATAGTAAACTTTAAATAATTAGGAAATTATTCAAAAATCAATTTATTCTATTGAATTTTCAGTTAAGAATAATTTAAGCATATTCACAAGGTGAAATACCTCTGTTATTTAATGTGATTTATATTATTCACATAGTGGAGCTCTGTTAGGTGAGCTTCGGTGACTATTTTTGACATGATGGGATATATATTACTGAGATGCCAAGACCTTGTGTGTATGTCTGTTTTATCCACTAAAACCCTCCTGCAAGTATTTGTGAAATGGTTAAGGGTTAGCATTCCATATGTACTTGTGGTTGATGTTTCAGAAATACAAGCAAGATATTTTGTATCTGTGAACTTCTTGGATTGAAAGGATCTTCTAAAAAGTGTTCTCAGCTGCTCAGATTGCTCATTGATTCAAATTTTAGAGAACAAAATTCCATGAAGCCACTGGCAATATCATCAAGTCCACCACCACCTTTATAGTCAGTCTTTTTTTAGGTTTCAGTTAAGTTCACTTCTGGAATACTAGCCAATTTTCATTTACTGGTTGAGGCATTGTCACAAGAACATAAGTTCTTCCATTCTAGGAATGTAAATTAACAATGACTTTTTCTTTTTCTTTCTTTTTTTTTTTTTAGAGCATCAGGGCATCAGGCCTTATCCTGTTGGAAACAATTCTTTTTGGGTCTCTGCTTCTATACTTTCCAGTAAGTAACATAATTGTATTTTAAAAATAACCATTTGTTTTATTTTGCTCAGGCAGTAATTTTTATATATATGTATGTGTATTTATATATCTATATCTGTATCTATATATCTATGTATGTATATGTGTTTATATAAATATATGTGTATATATATCTATGTATATTATCGTATCAATAACTCTTCAAATATATATTACTTTTTTATATATCTATATACAAGTTTATATACCCGTATCTATATATAATAGACATATAAAGTGGAGGTAATCGTACTTTTCTTCCCAAATTTATGAAGAGGGTTGACTGCTTAAGTGAGCTAACATAAAAAAGGCATGCTTGATATGTATGCTTGCCATATACATATAAATATTGGTTTCCTTCTTCCTTCCCTACTTGAATCAAAACCATGAGACACACCAACAAGTTTGTGCTGAAAAATTCCAGATGGTTACATAGAAAAATAAACAAAATAAATGCATGTGTGGTATTTGTGGCATAGATAATCCTAGTAGTCTCTTCCTATCACCCTGGCAACCTGTCTGTAACCACAAGGTAAGTACTTATTTTCCTAATTCAATTCAACTGACTTATATTCAGCAGTTATTGTGTGTTAAGTACTATACTAAACTGGAATGTTTTGTGAGTGAGAGAAACTTGATTTCTCCTCTCAGGAAGCTTACAATTTATAGAATGAGATGAGTCCGTACAGGCAATTATAATATAATTGAAAAAAGCTGAGATACTGTGGAGGCAGGGTGCTGTGGAGACACTTAGGAGAGACAACTAACTAAGTCTAGGGAATAAAATATCACTCGACTGAGATCTGAAAGATGAGTAGATGTTAGAGAAGAAAAAGGTAGGGCTTCCATGGCACCATGTTCTTTTTGGTTTACCTCTTACCTCACTAGCTGCTCCATTTCAGCCTTCTTTGCTGATTCTTAATCTTCTTTCCCACCTCTTAAGTGCCTCAGGCATCATCCCTAGTGGAGCTTTTCATGTTCTATATTCTCCCTCGGTGATCTCATCTAGTCTCAAACTGTTAAATACTGTTTATATACAATGACTCCCAAATTTATAATTCCAGCTTAGACCTTTCCCCTGAGCTCTAAATTCATATTCAGTTGCTTACTCTGCAACTCCATTTGAGGGTCTACCAGAATTCCCTATCATGTTCTTAACTGAGATACTTGATCTCCCACACACCCAAAGTCAGTCTCCTCTACTCCATTGATGACAACTCTGTCCCATTGGTTACTCAGGCTAAAACTTGGGAGTCATTCTTGACAACTTTCTTTTTCTCACATCCATTAGAAACCCTTCCAAACATAGCAAAAACCCAACCACTCCCTCCACCTCATTCAGTGCTACCATCCTGGTCTAAACCACAGTCAGCCTCTTCTGGATTATTGGCGTAGTCCCTCCCTGGCCTCTGTCTCTCTACACTAACACCCCTGTGATCTGTCTATTTTCAAAGTATCAGCTAGTTGTAATGCCCAATTTAAACCATGACACCCCTCAAAACTCTCAAAAGGTTCACAATTTTACTTATAGTAAAAGCCAATATTCTTAGAATAAGCTCCAAGATCTAACATGATTTGGATCCTGCCCCCCTCTATTTCCCCATTCTCTAACCCTCTTCCCCCACTCAGTGTTTATAAGGGTTCTTAATTTATTCAAGTTTTCTACTTCTTGAATTATATTTCTTCTTAAGATAGAAATTTATTTGGGTATAATCATTTTAACCTTTTCCATAAAATCATCCATATTACTAAAGTTGTCTAATTTACTAGTATGGAGTTATGCACCGTAATTAATAATAGAAGCAATATAATACAAAGAGTCTTTATCATGCCTGGGACTGTTTCTGTATAAATGGCAAGTTATGTATCATAACATTTCATCTTCCCCATAGAACTACCAGAAAGATGTTTAGCCAAAGTTATAGAATCACCCAATTAGGAAGTAAAGACCCAAATGACTTCACTAATCTGAATAATAATCATCTGAATATCTGTTGTTGCAGTCACCATCATCTTATTTCCTGAACCTCTGCTATTTTAAAATATACTTTCTATCCAGTAGCCAGAAGGATATTTTTAAAATATAAAATCTAATCTGTCACTACTTCTATAGCTAGCTTCCCAGAGTTCTTAGAATAAAGATCAAAACCCTTGATATGGTGTATGATGTTATCTATAGTGTGGTCCTTGCCCCACCTCCCCAGCCTCATCCAGTACCACTTTTCTTCTCACTTTCTGCACCCAGCTACTCTGGCCTTTCCGTTCATAAATGATACATAATCTCTCTCATGGTGGTATTATAATGGCTCCCCAAAAATGCCCATTGTCCTAATCCCTGGAACCTACAAGCATGTTACCTTACATGTAAAATGGGACGTGATGCAATAAAGGACTTTGAGATAAAGAGGTTATCATGGATTTTGTAGATGGACTCAAGGTCCTAAGTGAAAATGAGAAGCAAAGAGAGAGAACCAAAGAGAAACTATCGTGAAAAAGATTGGACTGACTCTTGCTGGCTTTGAAGATGGATGAAAGAAACCACAAGCCAAGGGATGTAGGCAGTCTCTAGAAGCTGGAAAAGGCAAGGAAACAGATTCTTCCCGAGAGCCTCCAGAAAGAACACCATGATTTTAGCTCTGCAAGATCCATTTTGAGCTTCTAAAGTCCATAACTGTAAGATAATAGATCTGTATTGTTTTAAGCCACTAAGTTTGTGGTAGTATGTTACAGCAGCAGTAAGAAACTAAGACGCCTCTTAGGACATTTTCACATGCTTTTCCTTCAGTTTTGAAGAGTCCTCCTTTCTTCCTACCCACCCCTGCCCCCCGCCATCTCATGACTTCTTTTGCCTAATTAACAACTTGCTAGTTATCCTTCAGATTTCTACTTAAATATCACTTTTTTAGGAGAGGTTTCTTTCCTTGACTCCAAATCAGAATCAAATTCCTTTTAATAGTTTCTCATGGAATCCCACTGTCTTTCTTGACAAACCCCATCTCAGTTTGTAAGTGTACATTCACAAATGCCATTATTTGATTAATGTCATTCTCCTGCACAAACTCTAGTTCTTTGAAAATAAGGAGATGATACAGTTATTTTGCACACAGCCAAGTACCTATAACCATAGTTGAAGCACAGTAAATATGTAGTGAGTGAAGAAATGAGGATATACTTGAATGAATTTAGACCTGTACCCCAAACTAGTGGCTATTGTCCTATTGAAATAGTAGCTTCCAAAGAATCTGCTTGATTGTGGAAGACTAAGCATGATGATCCTTCTTAATATTACTTTATTTAGTGCTAACAGGCAGTAAAACACTTATTAATGTTATTTTGAGATGTTAGCAAAATTTCATTTTATTTTTTATAAGGTTCATATTTATTCAAATCAAGTGGTTATATTGATGAGCATGGGCGTAAAATCTATAAAAGAATTTTAAAGCCTCTTAAATGGATGAAGTACTCTAGAAAACAAGAACATTTGAAAGAAGAGTAAATTTTATGCTGCTAAATGTTCAAAGCAGTTATTAAAGACCCTTTCATTGGTATACAATTTTGAAAGATATGTGATGGACCTGTACCTATGATGATGTCAGATACAGAGAAAAAAAAGGAGAAAGAAATGGAAATTTAAGAGGAATGTGAAGATAGCACTTCTGCTTCATAATTCTGATATGCCTGAGAGGGAAAAAATAACAGAAAAGAAGACTTACCAAAAAAAATCTAACAGAAACCTCATTATGTTGACTTCATGATTAAGTAGCTATCTCTTTCATCGTTTATAACATATGTTTTTCTGTAACTGCTTGAGATATTAGTATCTAGTTCCCAAGTTTAAACTGTGTACCTTGGTTTCAAGTTAGTTAGTGTTCATGCTCGGAAGACAGAAAGGGTCAGATTACTTAATGAAGGTTTGAATGGAGCATAAGACAGGGAAGGAAAGGAGATTAAAATATACTATTGATTGAGTCTGGTAAGGAAAGTAATTTTATTTTAGGTGAGAGAATGAGAGATGATATATCAGAAATTGTTAGGAAAGCTTTTTGCTATATACATATAGTGTATATGTGCGTGGGTGCGTGTGCATAAAACATTCTTGACAAGAGGCATAAGTAGTTTAGTTATTGGACCAAGGCTCATTGACTTCCCTGGGTTTTACAGAAATGAACTTTATAACTTTTGGCTAGACTATATGCTGCAAAGAAGATCTCTGTATTAAGTGATAAAGGTGTGATTCAGTAAACCTAATACAGCCGAAAGGTCTAATCATTTGATGATATAAATGTGACCTATACTTTTCTTATTTGTTAAATATCTTACCTACTTTTCTCTGTTCCTGGTGTGGTCCATACCAAAATTGCTTCTGAAAGTTTTAATGGGGATTATAGGTTTTTTGTTTTTTGTTTTTGTTTTTAAGTATGCTTGAATAAAGGAAAATTGTTTTCAGGGCTGGGTAACTCCATGGAAGGAGGCTTTGGGTATTCACTGTTCTGCTGAGTTGTTATGCAATGAGGCTTTTCTTCTTTTTATGCTGCATATTGTTGTTCAGATTTGCAAGAATTAAGGTTATTTTTGCCTTTTCTAAGCAATCTTAGACTACAGACGATTTCATAACAATGCTTATATTGGAAAGTCCAAATTAGAGATTATCATCATTGTGCAGATGAAGACAACCCAAAATCTGACTAAATTTAGCATTGTTATAATTGGATAGCAGAGAACGAAAGCTTTTAAAACATTTTCTTACAGATTCTCAAGAGACTCATGATTTGAAGTCCATACATTTGTGAACAAATGATTAGTCTTCATAATCATCTAAACACTTTCATATAACTTATAGAAAAAAGAAAAAACTTTAATATATCAACTAAAGTATATTTTACCTGTTAAATTACATAAAATGACATTTTGTGGGTTAGTAAAACATTTTAAGTGATACGGAATCTAGAAGTTCGTTTTTGACTTATCTAAACCACCAGTTTCAGCTAATAAGGTGAATTTTTTCCTGTAACCTTGATTAGCTATTTGGATGGCTGATGTGCCTTTCTATACCCATACATGTGTAAATAAATACTAATTTTCATGTTGTTTCCCTACTCCACCCAGGCCCTAAAATAAAGAACTATAAAATATTAGAACAGGAAGGAATGTCAGACACAACTTAGTCTTTATTCAATGTCTGTTTTGCAAATGAAAGGAGAGTCTGAGAGAAACTGTAACTTACCCAACTTTTCTCAGCTAAGTAGTGAGAAAGCCAAGATTAGAATCTAGTCTCTTGACTCCTGGTCTAACACTCCTTTCACTCTATGACAGTACTTATGATAGAGGGGTGAATGTGTGATTGAGATAACATTAGGCAGGATAATCAGGGATGCTCATGTTCTACCCCCTTGTTCAGGCACCTTTCCTCATTAGGTCTCTGAGGAAATAAAAGGCAAGAGGATAAAACAGGGAACCAATTTAAAATAGTTTAAGGTTTGACTGTAAGACCCAATATAAAACTCCTGTGAGCTTGGATGGAGCATGTTGTTGAACCATATGAAGTTTCTGATACTGAATCATTTTACTTACAAAAATGGCTATTTTATATTTGAACCTAATAAATAACCCTATAGACCATATCAGGTTGGTTTCAGTGGCTCAAAACCTAAGTCAGTTAAAAGACTACTTTTTTTATGATCACTCCAAAGCCTAAAACTAAAACTCAGATTTTTTTTATCTCCAGTGTAGAGCACACACAACATTCAGAAGCAGAGTTAAAACAGGAGCATATTGTTCTGAGCATAGAGCTTAAGGGGAAGGAAATAAAGAACAGAGAGTTGCAAGCAGGGAGGAAGAGTGAGAATGTGACCATGAGAATATAGCTAAAGCAGCTGAGCTTTTAATCCATTATTATTATTATAACTATTTATTTTAAAGATCATATTAACCTAAATTTGCCCAGTGGAGCCCTTCAAGCTGGCTCCTGCATTCTTTTCATATTATCCTCATTCTCAGCACTTCCCTACATTCTAGTTCAACAGAGAGTACTTTCCCTAGCCCAGCCCTGGAATCAGCCTTTTCTCCAAGGAGCCCTGGTTCTTTTTGGAGAGAACTGGTAGCAGGTCAGCACTGAGACAGATTCACATAGGGCACAAAGTTCCCAATTTTACAGCTAGGCCAATGTTCCTCAAACCTCAGTTATCTAGGGGCTTTTGTAAGGAGATTTCTCCTCAACTCAAAGATTCCATCCTTAAAACACAGTTTTTTAAGCTGATCTAGACTGCATCTTACTTGGTGTCATCTAGATCCATTTGGATGAATCCAGAGCAAAAGGGAAAAAGTAAATTGGAAGGAAAGTTAAATACTCATGAGCTTACCAGTACTGTCAAGAAAACGGTAGTATGGGAATAGTTGTATCATGCCAAGGTAGCTCAAAGAGTATAGGAATAGGAGACTTTTTTTTTTTTAAGATTTTATTTATTTATTTGAGAGAGAGCATGTGCCCATGCACTCATGTGCTTGTGAGCAGGGGGAAGAGTAGAGGGAGAGGGTGAGGGAGAGAATCTCCAGCAGACTCTGCACTGAACATAGAACCCAACATGGGGCTCGATCCCAAGAACCTGAGATCATGACCTGAGCCAAAACCAAGAGTTGGATGTTCAACCAACTGAGCCACCCAGGTGCCCTGGGAATAGAAGACTCTTAATCCTCAAACTGCTAGTGAATTTCAGGAATATTGGTTAAAATATTGAGATTAAAAGACAAAAACCAGACCACCTCCTTCAAGGGAACTTAGTGTGACACTAAGACACTCTGTTCTCTATTATAGGATAGGTTAGAGGAATAGAAGAAATAGTTATAAATGTCCTGGAATTCTGTGCAGTTCCATTTATCCACTTGTTCCCTATACTCTTTCCTCAGCCTACCAGAGAGAAGACTGATTGTTGGTAGGTGTGGTCTTCTCATAAAAGCATGGAGGCTCTCCAGTATGCATATTACAGGGTATCTGGTTAAGAGTCTTGGATCAGTGATATGTCAGGAACTAAGTAATTATCTTCTTTTAGCTGAAAGAGTCTTAATAAACTGAAAAAGCCTTAAATCATTGAGAATTTGACCCCTGGCTTTAGTTTGTCAGTGAAAAAGCAACAGTGTTTACATTTTTGCTAAAATAAATACCAATTAGACTGTATGCCTCTTAAAAATACTCTGTTACTTTTTTGAAATATAATAATTACCATTACTTGCAAACTAAGCACAAAGAGTCACAAACAAAAAAAGTATCATCCAGAAATAATCACTGTATACATTTGATCATTTGAGACATCTGTGTATGCACATTTATAAATTGAAATAGAAAATGGATGAATGGTAGAAATCAAGATACAAATCTATGACATTTTATAAAAAATTAATTATAATATTTATTGTTTTAACCGAAAAACTGAGGTGAAACTAAAAATATCACTAATTTTTAGATAAATGAATCTTCACAACAAGCATTGTTAGTTCTAATAGATCTTTCTAAGATTAAAAAAGACTATAAAATGTTTCAAAAGTTGGGTTGATTCTTTTTCACTTAGCTGTATGTTTCAACTTTAGACAGTATCACTTTACTGCAGCTGGGACAGCTAAGAAATCAAACATAAATACAGTTCCTTTTGCCCCTTCCCTCTACTTTTTGATTTTTGTTAATAATTTTTGAATTGTTAACATTTATAACATGTATATAATATGCAATTACAAAACTGTTATTCCCATAGTTGTTTAACCTTAGGTCTGTATTAAATAGGTTTAATATTTTCCACTAATCTTTGTAACCTGGCTTCTTCATTCCTCAGTTCTTTATTTTGATTTGTTCCTTGGTTTTCATTAACAGATTTTTCATGAAGGAAAAATGAGTCCTATAGTTCTTGAGTTCTTATATGCTTGAGAATCTCTACCCATTGTCTTTATACATGAAGAATAGTTGAGTTGAGTATAAAAATTTCCGGACACACTTTATATTGCTCAGAACTTTATATCCATTATCTGAATATTTTCGGCTCTTGAAGTAGTCTGATTGCATTCTTCAGTCTTGAAACTAAATAAGCTGGGAATTACCTTGAAATTTATCATTCTGTCTTATTTTTTTTTCTTAGATCATAGTGTTTCTTTTCAATATATAGATGTAAGCCCTCTTCTGTTCCTAGACTTTAAAAAATATATGTATTTAATTTTTTGTTTCTTCTTCAGGAACAGGAATTATGTATACATTGGATTTTCTTTTCCTTCTTTATCTATGTTTCTAGTCATTTGTATATCCTTGTTCTTTTCTATTTTGCTTTGTGTGTTTCTATCAACCCTTTATTCCGTGACCTTTACACTATTCTCAGGTGTGTTTATTCTGCTGGAGTTGATTCTAATATTCCTTTAAACTCTCTACTGTTTTTATTTTATTTCCATTTTCACTTTCTTCCCTCTTCTCCAGCTTTCTTGGAGTAATTTTATCTCTTTCTCTGTTTATCTCTTCTTTGACTCTGATATCTTTTTCTTTGAGCCTCTTTATCAAAGGAAACACTTTTTTTTGTAATTTCTTTGAGGCCATGAGAATTATTAATTTGAACTTGTGCCAATTTTTTGGGTAACCTCACTTTTGTTGTCCATTCTTCATGTCCCCTTTTCCTCCAGTATTTAAACAAAGAGTCTGTGCTGGCTCCTTTCTGATTTCTTTTTTGTGATAATTCTTTTTTATTGCAGTAAAATATACATAAATATAAACTTACCATTTTAATTATTTTTAATCTACAGTTTAGTGGCATTAAGTACATTCATAGTGTTGTGCAATCATCACCACTATTTCCAGAACTTTTCCATCATCCCCAATTAAAACTCTGTCCGTTGAATAATAACTTGCCATTCCTCCCTTACCCCTAGTTGTTGGTAACCTCCATTCTACTTTCTGTCTTGAATTTGCCTATTGTCAGGTACTTCATATGAGTGGAATTGTATGGTAATTGCCCCTTTGTACCTGGCTTATTTCACTTAACATAATGTTTTCAGGGTTCATCCATGTTGTAGCATATGTTAGAATTTCATTCCTTTTTACAGCTGAGTAATATTCCCTAGTGTGCATAAATACCACATTCTGTTTACCATTTACCTGTGATAGACATTTGGGTTGTTGTCACCTTTTAGCTATTGTAAATAATGCTGCTATGAACATTGGTGTCTGAGTCCCATCTTTCAGTTTTTCAGGTATATACCTAGGAATGAAATTGCTCGATCATATGGTAATTTAACTCTTAAGAAACTGCCAGTTTTCCAAGGTAGCTGCAGCATTTACATTCCCACCAGCAATGCATGAGGATTCCAGTTTCTCTACATCTTTATCAACACTTGTTATTTTCTGTATTTAAAAAAAAAAATTAATAGCCATCCTAGTGGGTGGAAGTGGTATCTCATTGTAGTTTTGACTTGCTACTTTTCATTTTTGAAGAAAGCAGTTTTTATATGTAGCTCTTTTATGAAGAATTAAGTGGAGAGCAGCAGGAGAAGTAGATTGACGCAGGCTACTTCTTTATTTTGAGGTCACATGAAGCCATACAAATTTAGGTTATATTATAATCTGAGCCTTCGCCTTCCTTTTTTACCCCACTTAAGCTCTGGTGACCTTCCTTGGCTAGTGTGCCACTTAGGTACATCAACAAAGATGATCTCTCCAGATCTCTCTCCGATCTGGGATGACACTGTGTTTCTGTAGGAAAATCCCCAGTTTCCTTTTGACCCTCCTATGCAAATATTCACTCTCCAATGAATAGATCTGTTAGTATCATACTTTTTAATTATAAGCTTTTCAATAGCAGGACTATGTCTGCTGCATCTGCTTCCATTATAGCACATTAAAAATTTGTCGAGCTTCAACATAATTCTAACTAAAGCAATTAAACACATGCACATACATCTACATAACTGTACAGCTATAAATCTCTTCTTTATCTCTGAGTTCCCTATAAAGAGGTAGAAAATAATCTAGACCAAAAAGAAACTTTAATTCTAGCCTACACAGTCTTACATGACCTGGCCCCACTTTTACTTCTTTGACCTTGTACTCCCCTGCTCTCTGCCTCTCTCATTCTGCTGCAACAGTACTGGTCTTGATGCTCTTCCTTGAGCAGACCTGGCATACATCTACCCCATGGTCTTGACCTTGGCTGTTTCCTGGAGCAGTCTTAACCCACATATCTCCATGGCCAGCTCCCCCATATCATATTCTTTAAATCTTCCAAATATCAACTCTTCATTGAAAGGAAGTTAAGGAATTCATTATTTTGTAATAAACAGGGAGAGGTTAATTCAAAAATTAGGACATTAAAGTGAGGATAGTCCACCACAATTGCAGCGAATGTCTAATGGGACCAAATGGAGACAGATTCAGTGATGATGTGGAGGCAGAAATGTCACAGTTTGGCAGTAGACTAAGAACGTAATAAATTATCCTGAGAATGCCTTTATAGCAACAAATAAGGAGATCCTAGCTCTGGCAATGAGAGAGAATTTGACAGTCAGATGGTTTGAGTCAAAAGATAAGAAAGTGTACCTCTGCAGCAATGTCCTAGCTAGCATATTACAGCTCTCTAGTTAAAAAAAAAAAGAAATATATATATATATATATATAAGGGTAAAGTCTCAGTTCCTTTCTAACTCCCTTGCTAGAGTTGGTGAGATAATGTCTTTGCCCATGGGGAAAAAAAACACATCAGGAACTCATTCTGCCTCTTTTTTCAAGTTACTATTTCTCCTCTGTTTACAAAAATGCATCTTAAATTTTCCTGTGCAGACCCAGGACACATAAGTAGTTAACTATTTCTGAGGTTTGGTAGTTTATTTTCTAATAAAAAGACCAACAAATTTATACCTTAGGTTTTAGGTATTATATGTGAACATGTAATTTTAGATAACTTTAATGGTCTCTAAAAACATCCTCAGAATTGTTAGACATTTATATTAACAAACTACCAATATCATGATGTCCAGGTTTATCTGTGTGGTCTTAATACATGAACAATTTGACGTAAGAAGGTAAAAAAGACAAAGATATTTAAGAGATAATTCAGAAAATAGTCACAAACAGAAAAATAGTTGTTAAAAAATTGAAATTAGCAATGTATCTTTAAAAATAGTTTCCTTTTTAAAGCTATTAGAGGAAAAAATCATGAAGACTTAGATATACTGTGTAAAAGGGTAGCAAGTATTCTTTTAAAAATGACAAGAAGATGACGTTTTGACAAGGCAAATCATACCTTAAATGTCAGGGACGACACAATGTCACTAAGGAGTCGCAATTCAATAAAGTAGATTTATTATTTAAAGAAAATAGCAAAAGAGGAAAACTATAAAGATGTAATACTTACATAGAATCATATTAACAAAAACCTAACGTCAGAGTATCCTGAGCCTGGTATAAGTGTGATTAAAGAAAGCATTTGGACCTATAGCTTAAATTAGAAAGGTCAGTGTGAATGTCTGGGAAAAAGAACAGATTGCTTTCCTGGAATGTTTTGGAAAAGTGTGTTAATTTATTTGTTTATTTCAGTTATACATTTACCTAAAAGCTGTGATTATTGTATACAAATATCTCTTCATGTTATAATTTCTGTAATATAAAGAAAATAGAGTAGTTATATATTGTGAAAATATAATCATTATTGATAGACCTTTAGGAATACTTAATATAAATTATTTAAAGGAAATTTAATTTATGATTAGTTGTATATAAATCTCCATGATTTATCTGTTCTTGAGTATGCAAAATGAGGTTTATTTTGAATGCCATCTCTAGGCTTCAGCAATAATATAGATATGATCAATTGAAATATAGACCTGTTCAGATGACATTCTAATCCAAAACTTACTTTCATTTTAACTTCAACTTCCTTCATTCTTCACACTTTTTTCATCACACACATCCTTTTCATCATGCTTATAGAAATGTGGAAAAAAATGCTTGTCCTGCTCTATGGTCTTGTCTACTTCACACATCAGTCATGCCGTTCTGTTGTTCATTGTGAGGAGGATATGAGAGGCTTTGCTGGTCATATGGGTTTTTCTCAAAACAGTTGCACATTTTGCCTTCTGATGTAAAGCACAGCATTTCATCAGATGCTCTAAAATAAAAGATGCTCTAAAAAAAGAAGAGGTCAAGTGTATTTGTCAAATGCTCCTACTCAGGGAGTCACAGCGACCACTTCTTGTTAAAGGCTTTGAGATCTGCAGTAAAGGAATGCACTTAAAACTGAGCCATTTCTCGGGTGCCTGGGTGGCTCAGTTGGTTAAGCGACTGCCTTCGGCTCAGGTCATGATCCCGGAGTCCTGGGATCGAGTCCCACATTGGGCTCCCGGCTCGGCGGGGAGCCTGCTTCTCCCTCTGACCCTATCCCCTCTCATGCTGTTTCTCTCTCTCTCTCAAATAAATAAATAAAATCTTAAAAAAAAAAAAAACTGAGCCATTTCTCTATATTGCTTGATTTCATTATACCCTTTTCCACATAATACCTATTATATAATTTATAATTATAATTATATAATTAATAATATAAATCCTATGTTTGCCTTAAAGAATACATACTAAAAATCCCATAGTGCTGTATGATTCCATTTATACAGAGTGTAAAATTGTGTGTGTGTCTGTGTGTCTGTGTATATAATATGAGTATATGAGGTAAACCTTAAGAAAGCAGAAAAATGGCAAACACAAAATTCAGGATGATAGTTGCCTGAGACAGAGGGGAAAGAGCATGGGATCAAAGAGGAAGCAGGGCATAAAGGAAGCTTGTAGTGAATAGTAAAATTCCCTTTCTTAAACAGAGTGGTGGATAAATGGGTATGGGTATTTATTGTATCTCTATATAAAATCATCATGACAGACAGATAGATGATAGATAGATAGATAGATAGATAGATAGATAGATAGATAGATAGAT
>NC_058407.1:114097423-114123324 GCF_002201575.2 Neomonachus schauinslandi | reverse complement strand
GATAGATAGATAGATAGATAGATAGATAGATAGATAGATAGATAGATAGATAGATGATAGATAGATAGACATGTTGTAATGGTTGGAGGTCCAGAAGATGAAGAGGATCCAGCAAAGGAGACTGGGAATGACCTAGCAGGGAAGTAGGAGTAGGATCAATTGAATTCATTCAAACACATTGTGTTTCAAGAAGGAGAGAGAAGAGAGTGGTTAATTCCTTCAGATGCTGCTGATTTGTCTTCTAAGATGGGGAACAAGAATTGCCTGCTGGACTTGGGAATGTTAAGGTGGTCTTGACAAGACCAGTTTTGGAGCAATAATGGGTGATAAATGGAGAAGATGAAATAGAGACAGCAAGTAAACCCTTTTTATCTATACGTTTTGCAGTAAAGAGAAGTAGGGAATTGGGGACTGGAGGAAGCTATAGGTCAAGTGACTTTTTTTTTAATGAGATAAATTACATGTTTGCATGGCGATGGAAAATGATGGTGCGGGAGAGATGTGAATACTGTCATAATGGAAGCCCTTAAATAGGATCCAGTAAGTGGAGGGGCTAAACTTAAATCAGAACACGTTCAGTTCACTCACTGATTAGTAAAAGAGGTACTGGGACTTCTTTTCCATAAATAGCAAGTGAAAACCTGGGGTCAGGGCAAAAATTAGAACTGGGGTCATCTCTGATGTGTAAATTTTGGCTGTTTCTCTCATTTTCCTGTTGTTCAGGACTTCACGCTAGATTCAGGCAATATCTCAGTGCAGTTGGTTGGGAGCCCTTATGAATAAACTGCAACTTTCTAATAATTGATGGTGACTTTTCAGACTTTGGGATCTGTTCCACAGTCTGTAGTGATCTGGCTTCATGTATCTCCTCCAAACAACTGTACGTTCTATGGCAAAATGACTGTCTCTTATAGAATAATAACAAAGATGATGGTACTGTTCAGGCACGTCTGGATCCATGCACTCTTCAAAGGCTGTCACTGCACCGGTCATTCAGTCACTTAGGCTATTTCTGCCATCATAAAGCAAATGAAAAATTCAACAGTTACCTGCAGTACAGATCTACAGGACTAACACTGAACTGATCTGTGATATAAGCTCTGATAGAATTTTAATTAAAAAATTTAAGCTGCAGGGTGCCTGAGTGGCTCAGTGGCTTAAGTGTCTGTCTTTAGCTCAGGTCATGATCTCAGCGTCCTGGGATCAAGCCCCGCATCGGGCTCCCTGCTCTGTGGGGAGTCTGCTTCTCCCTCTGCCTGCCGTTCCCCTTCTTGTGCTCTCTCTCTGACAAATAAACAAATAAAATCTTTTAAAAAATTTAAGCTACAAAAATGAATTAAACACTTAATAATCCAGACTTTATGGCAGCTGTTAACAACATCGAGTAGTGCTGAAATTATTTTTCCTTCACTTGGTCAACCTTTTGCCATTTTATTTCACCTTCTTGTCTCACTCTGTTTAAATAGAGTGTTGAAAGTAAAAGTTGAATGCTGAATTTTGGTGAATTGTACAATTTTTAGTTATTGTTTAAGCAGCATTATTTTCACGTTGGAAATCTTGGCTTTAAAGGAAGTCTCACATTTGTCCTTCAGTGTCTTCTCAGTTCTTCCTTAGAAAAATATATTCTATTTCTGCCCCTTTGTATTTGAGAGAAATGAATCCATGATTCTCTAAAAAAAAGTCTTATGGTAACATTTTAAAAACGTTGAGAAAAAGTCCTGTCTTCAGAGTCCTGGACTTCAGGGAGGAGGAGCAAGAAGAGAAGGAGAGGGAAGAAGGAGATTATTTCTCTTACTAACATTGTTAATGAATTTAGGGGAAAAGTAATAGTATTACAGAACAACTAAGTATTACAACTGTCATTTCTCTACTGCAGTATTACTGCATTATGTTTGGTTTTATAGCTGAGTTCCTGTGTTTCTCTCTCCATTATAAACAACAACAAAAGGATCTCCTTAATAATGAGAGCTGACATTTATTGTATGATTTTCCATATCATATATCTGAAGTGTTTTATATGTGTTATCTTATGTCTTGTACATCCTTGCATTCCCCAGTGTGTAGCATAATGCCTGGCATATAGTAAGAATCCAATAAATATTTTTCCAGTTACCTGTAAATAAGGAATTAGATGTGCCAAAAACAATGCCGAGCTTTCGCATGATAAAAAGGTTGCTACCTGATAATAGGATATAAAAGTCTCTGACAAAACCCTGTTACAGAACCCTGTCTTCATG
Organism: Neomonachus schauinslandi; assembly: GCF_002201575.2. Taxonomy (NCBI): domain Eukaryota; kingdom Metazoa; phylum Chordata; class Mammalia; order Carnivora; family Phocidae; genus Neomonachus; species Neomonachus schauinslandi. Next base: position 114,121,087 of record NC_058407.1, on the reverse strand, counting down.
GTTGACATACTAACAAAATTAGAATTGTTACTTAACTTTCTAGAGACGCATGATTAAATTATGTTAAAGTAGTTGTTTCCTGAAAAACTTAATAGACTAGCTGGTGAACACCTTATCTCTTATTTACTTATCTGATCAGTCTTAGGCTTTATAGTGTAGTGGTTAAGAGCATGGACTGTGGGGCGCCTGGGTGGCTCAGTTGGTTAAGCGACTGCCTTTGGCTCAGGTCATGATCCTGGAGTCCCGGGATCAAGTCCCGCATCGGGCTCCCTGCTCAGCGGGGAGTCTGCTTCTCCCTCTGACCCTCCCCCCTCTCATGTGCTCTCTCTCTCTCTCATTCTCTCTCTCAAATAAATAAATAAAATCTTTAAAAAAAAAAAAAGCATGGACTGTGGAGCCAGTGTAACTGACACTTAGTAGCTGTGTGACCTTAGGTTAGTCATTTAACCTCTCTGCATGTCCATTGCCTTATCTGTAAAATCAGGATTATAAATGTACCATTGGATGATTTTATGCATGTAAATGCATAATATGCTGGCACATATTATGAGGTGTGTAAGTATTAGGTAACAAAGTAGCATATCTAAAGTAGTGGTTCTCTGACTTTACAAGCATCAGAATCATCTAGGACTTGTTAAACCACAGATTGCTGAACCCCACCTCTACATTTCTGATTCAGTAAATCTAGGGTAAGGTCAGAGAATTTGCATTTCAAATAAATTCCTAAGGGATGCTGCTGTTGCTGGGCCACGGTCCTGGAACCACACTATGAAAACCATTGGCCTACAGCAGTGCTTTTTCAAACTATGTGTGGTGAACGAATGAATGTTTTTAACTTGTTTGTTTATTTTGTTTTATGTCAGTCTGTCATAGACAAAGTCTTTGGTAAAATACAATTGATATTAATCACCTGGAAAGAGAAATGAAGAGTTATTCTTGGATTGGAAGTTGATTTTGTTACCAGATAAATGGGCATTTGCACCTTCAAAAAGGGAGACAATTCATATAGCAAATAAAGTGAATGTGTACACTGAGGTTGCATGTTAGGCTAGTCCCCTCTGGTAATTTAGCAATCCTTTTGTTTTTTTAACCTCTTTTAAATGGAGACGAAAACAACGTATCCGTAGGTTCCTGGGCTTGAGATATGGTTATCTTTGGATGCTATTATTCTGCCTACTACACCAATCATCAGAAATTCTCATGCAACATACCAGTCAGGCAACCCTGATCCAACTAGAGCTACTACAAATCATTGAGACACTTTAATGTCCAAAGCCTGATTTTAAATGTAGCCAGCCAACAGACCAAAAAAAAAAAGTCCTACAGTGCCTATACCATGAATTTGTCCTTCAGATAATTTTACTCTACATAGGATTAATTTATTTTTCTATAATTACTCACCAACATCATTTAAAAATTAACAAAGTTCACATTAAAAGTCATTTTTCTCCATGATTATAAATACTGGGCCCTCGGTCCCTCAATGCCAGCCATCTGCTGGACTTGCATAGTAGCAATCCCAGTAAGGAATGTGCCTATGTATTCTTGTTTCTCATGGTCCCACCTGACCTACTTTGTTTCATACCGAATAAGTTACTGCCTGGCTTTCAGTATAGTGTTTGATATTGCTGCCCGTAAAACTGAAAATTCTGACAAGAAAAGGAAAAGCATCCTTCTTTTGATGCCTACTTAAAACTCCAATTCAAAAGAATAACATAGTATTTAAATTAAAGAAGTCTCCCATATGCTCCATGAGTTCCCATGTAAAATAAACAAGTAAACTAACTAAGAATAAGAATTTAAAGAGGTATTGCATAATTGTGACTATTTAAAAATTCAGAAGGTAGGTAACAAATGGTATTAGGATCAGATAAGGTGCCAGGGTCAGAATTAGCTGCAAGTACCAAGGCATATAAGAACAGAAGTTTTAAAATGCTGAACTCTTTTTCTCCCACAAAAAAGAAGTATGGTAGTGAATAGTCCAAAGCTAATTGTATTTCACAGTTACAGGGATCCTGGGTGACCCATTCCCTCTTTCCCTTCTAACAATTTCATCTTTATCCAAGGAAGCAGGCGGGAAGAAAGTGTGAAGGGGGAGGAAATACTATACTTCTCTTCCATTTAGCCAATCATTTGTCAGAATTTCATTACATGGTCACTCTTAGCTTCAAAAGAGGCTGGGAAATAGTTTTGTTTTGTTTTGTTTTTTATCTAGGGGGCCATGTGCCCATCTGAAAAAAACTGGGAGAAGGGAATTCTGCATATTGTGATCTCATCTCTGCCATGCCTGTAATTGTTATTTTCTTCTAGTTGCTGGTTTGCATCTTCTGTATTTCTTCAATGCATATATATTATCTTTATTTTTTTTAGGGAGGTTTTTTAAAATTATCTTTTATTATTATGTTCAATTAGCATATCATACATCATTAGTTTTTGATGTAGTGTTCAACGATTCATTAGTTGCATATAACACCCAGTGCTATGTATACAATGTGCCCTCCTTAATACCCATCACCTGATTACCCCACCCCCCACCCCCATCCCTTCTGTAACCCTCAGTTTGGTTCCAGGAGTCCAGAGTCTTTCATGGTTTTTCTCCCCCTCCGATTTCCCCCCCTTCATTTTTCCCTTCCTTCTTCTAATGTCCTCCATGCTATTCCTTATGTTCCACAAATAAGTGAAACCATATGATAATGTCTTTCTCTGCTTGACTTATTTCACTTAACATAATCCCCTCCAGTTCCATCCATGTCGATGCAAATACTGGGTATTCATCCTTTCTGATGGCTGAGTAATATATTATCTTTATAAAAGAAAAAAAATTTAAACAGAAGTCCTGTCCCTGACTCTGCCTAGCCATGACTTTTGAAGAGAGAGAACTAAGGCTACTGAGATACTGATTATGCAACTCACAATGCAGACTTCATTTTGTGGAAGACTGCAGATCATTATTAATTGTAATCTTTATATAGCTCCTCTTGTTTCTTTCACTTCCCTGGAAAAAAAGTAATTATGTAACAGATGTGATTCAGACAGGAAAGAAAGTCCTTATTTAATCTATGGGGCTATTAGATAACTACTAAAAGAGGGACTCACCTAAGATAGATTTTCTCACATGGGGTTTTCTGGTGACAGCTCAACTCCTTTTAGGGTGTACTAATTTCAATGGCTTAAAGACCTTTGAAGTTATTTTAAGCTATGGTGTAGGCAGACTAAGTATAGTATGCTCAAACCGGGAACTATGGTTTTTACTCTAAGCTTCATTTCTTTTGCTATGAATTTTTTTAAGAGAGATAATATTGCTGCAGATTACTAATTTTGATGTTTAACAAAATGCTCCACATTTCTTTGAAGTCAAAGATGTCTCAAATTGGAATAGTTGCTAAAGAAGTTTGTTTAAGGAAGCTTCACATTTAAAAGGCTGGAAATTTTATCTGGACTAAGGCTAGGACCAATTTTTGGCAACTATTTGTTGTCATCATATATATTTAGCCTTTGCCTCTACTTCTGTTTGTACTCTATATTTCTAAATTTTCCTCAATCACTAGGTAGATGTCAGTGATAAGGTCTCATACCGTATGGAGTGATGATAGGAATTTTTAAGGACTAGTAAGACATATTCTGAGAAGCCCTTTACAAATTGAACTCCTAGATATTACAGGGTATTGAATAAGGTACAAAGTTTTTTTAGTGATCGTTTTATTCTTGTTTTTATTGATGTATAATTAGCATACAATGTTATAGTAGTTTCAGGTATACAAAATATTGATTCAACAATTCTATACATTACTCACTGCTCATCATGACAAGTGTAGTTTCCATTCATCACCTTATAATGTTATTACAGTATTTTTGACTGTATTCCCTTTGCTGTAATTTTCATCTCCATACAAACAGAAGTTTGTACCTCTTAATTCCCTTTGTCTATTGTACCCAATCCACCTTTCCTCTGGCAACCACCAGTTTGTCCTCTATATTTGAGTCTGTTTTTTGGTTTGTTTCTTTATTCATTTGTGTTTTAGATTCCATATGTAAGTGAAATCATATGATATTTGTCTTTCTCTGCCTGACTTACTTCACTTAGCATAAAGCCCTCTAAGTCTATCCATGTTGTCTCAAATGGCAAGATTTCATTTCTTTTTATAGCTGGAGTAATACTACATTGTGTACATGTATCACATCTTATCCATTCATCCATCCATGGGCACATAGATTGTTTCCATATCTTGGCTATTGTAAGTAATTCTGCAATATACATGGGGGGTGCATGTATCTTTTTGAATCAGTGCTTTCATCTTTTTGATGAATACTCAGAAGTAGAATCACTAAATCATATGATCATTCTATTTTTAACTTTTTGAGGAACCTCAATATTATTTTCCATAGTGGCTGCACCAATTTTACATTTACGTTTCCACCAACAGTGTATGTTCCCTTGTCTCCACAATCTCTCCAATATATGTTATTTCTTGTCTTTTTGATAACAGGTATGATTTGATGTCTCATTGTGGTTTTGATTTGCATTTCTCTGATGATTGGTGATGTTGAGCATCTTTTCATGTGCCTTTTGCCCATCTTCTTTGGAAAAATGTCTATTCAGATCCTCTGCCCATTTTTTAATCAGATTGTTTATTTTCTTATTATTGAGTTGTATGAGTTCTTTATATATTTTGGTAATTAGCTCCTTATCGGATATATGATAAGCAAATACCTTTTCCCATTCAGAAGGTTGCCTTTTTATTTTGTTAATGGTTTCCTTCACTGTGAAAAAGCATTTTGGTTTGCTATAGTCCCAGTCATTTAGTTTTGGTTTTGTTGAAATTACCTTTGGAGTCAGATCCAAAAAAATACAGCCAAAAGTGAGGTCAAGGAGCTTACTACCTATGTTTTCTTCTAGGAATTTTATGGTCTTATATTCAACTTTTTAATCCATTTTGAGTTAATTTTTATATATGGTATAAGATAGAGGTTCAGTTTCACTATTTTGCATGTGGCTGTCCAGTTTTCCCAGCACCATTTATTGAAGAAACTGTCCTTTCGCCATTGTATATTCTTGCCTCCTTTGTCATAATTCACCATATATGCATGGATTTACTTCTGGGTTCTTTATTCTTTTCCATTGATTTGTGTGTCTATTTTTATTCCAATATCATACTGTTTTGATTACTGTAGCTTTGTAGTAGAGTTTGAAATTAAGGAGTGTGTTGCCTGTAACTTTGTTCTTCTTTGTCAAGATTGCTATTCAAGGTCTTTTGTGATTCCAACAAATTTTAGAATTATTTGTTCTAGTTATATGAAAAATGCCATTGGAATTTTTATAGAGATTGCATTGAATCTGTAGATTGCTTTGTGTAGTATGGACATTTTAACATTAGTAAGTCTTCTAGTCCATGAGTACAGAATTTATTTGTGTCTTCAGTTTATCAGTGTCATAGTTTTCTGTGTACAAGTCTTTCACCTCCTTGGCTAAATTTATTTTTAGGTATTTTATTCTTTTTGATGCCTTTGTGAATGATATTGTTTTCTTAGTTTCTCTTTATGATAGTTCATTATAGTATATAGAAACACAACCAATTTCTGTATATTGATTTTTGTATCCTACAACTTTACTTAACTCATTTATTAATTCTAACAGATTTTGAGGGGTCTTTAGGGTTTTCTATATGTAAATCATGTCATCTGCAAATTACAACAGTTTTACTTTTTCCTTTCCTATTTGAATGACTTTTATTTCTTTTTCTTACCTAATTGCTCTGTCTAGGATTTCCAATATTGTGTTGAATGAAAGTGGTGAGAGAGGGCATCCTTGTCTTGCTTCTAATCTTAGAGGAAAACATTTCAGCTTTTCACCATTGAGTATGATATTAGCTATGGGTTTGTCATATATGGCCTTTATAATGTTGAGGTATGTTTCCTCTATCATCACTTTGTTGAGAGTTTTTATCATGATTGGATGTCGAATTTTGTCAGATACTTTTTATGAATCCATTGAGATGATCTTATGATTTTTATTCTTCATTTTGTTAATGTAGTATATCACACTGTTTAAAATGCTGATGTTGGACCATCCTTGCGTCTGTGGAATAAATCCCCCTTCATCATGACGTGTGACCCTTTTAATGTACTTTTAACTTTCATTTGCTAATATTTTGTTGAGGAATTTTTGCCTCTGTGTTCATCAAGGTTATTGGCTTGTAATTTTCTTTTTTGTGTGATGTTCTTGTCTGGTTTTGGTATCAGAGTAATTCTGGCCTCATAAAATGAGTTTAAGAGAATTACCTCCTCTTCAGTTTTGTGGAAAGTTTGAGATTAGCTATTAATCTTTGAATGTTTAGTAGAGTTTACCAGTGATGCCATCTGGGCCTGAACTTCTGTTTCCTGAAAGGTTTTTGATTACCAATTCAATTTCCTTTCTACTAATGAGTCAATTCAGATTTTTTATTTCTTCATGATTCAGTCTTGGAAAGTTGTATTTTTCTAGGAATTTATTTATTTCTTGTAGGTTTTCCAGCTTTTTGGTATATAATTGTTCATTATAGTCTTTTATATCTTTTGATTTTTGTGTTATCAGTTACAATTTCTTTCATTACTAATTTTATTTATTTGAGTCTTTTCTCTCTTTGCTTGATGAGTCTAGCTAAACGTTTGTCAATTTTGTTTATCCTTTCAAAGAACAAGCTCTTAGTTTCATTGATCTTTTTTTTTTTAGTTTCTGTTTCATTTATTTCCACTTTTATCTTTATTATGTCCTTCTTTATACTAACTTCAGGTGTTTTTGCTCTTCTTTTTCTAGTTCCTTTAGGTATAAAGTTAAATTATTTATTTGATTTTTTGTGTGTTTCTTGATGTAGACCTGTATTGCTATACATATTCCTTCTAGAACTGCTTTTGCAGCATCTCATAGATTTTGGGTTGTTGTATTTCCATTTTTGTTTGTCTCAAGGTATTTTTTGATTACCTTTTGATTTCTTCATTGACTTGTTGGTTAGTCTGTAACATGTTATTTAATCTTGTGATTTTTCCAGTTTTCTTCTTGTAATTGATTTCTAGTTTGATACCATGTAGTCAGAAAAAAATGCTTAATATGATTTCAACCTTTTTAAATTTATTGAAACTTGTTTTTGTAGCTTAACATATGATCTATCATGGAGTACATTTCATGTGCACTTGAGAAGAATGTCTTTTCTGATGCTCTGTGGATGGAATGTTTTATATATCTATTAAGTCCATCTGGTCTAATGTGTCATTTAAGGCTAATGTTTCCTTATTGATTTTCTGTCTGGATGATCTATCTGCCAATGTAAGTGGGATGTTAAAATCTCCTACCATTATTGTATTGCTGTCAATTTCTCCTTTTAGGTCTGTTAATATTTGCTTTACATATTTAGGTGCTCCTATGTTGTGTGCATATATACTTAACAAATGTTATATCCTCTTTTTGGATTGACCACCCCCATCATTATGCAGTGCTCTTCTTTGTCTTTTATTACAATCTTTTTTTTTTTAAGTCTATTTTGTCTGATATAAATACAGCTATACCAGCTTTCTTTTCATTTCCATTTGCTTAGAAAATCTTTTCCCATATCTCTACTTTCAGTCTATGGGTGTGCTTACATTTGAAGTGAGTCTCTTGTAAGCAACATATAGATGAGTCTTTTTTTTTAATCCATTCAGCCACTCTATGTCTTTTGATTGAATTTAGCCCATTTAAAGTAATAATTGGTATGTATGTACTTATTGCCATTCTGTTATTTTTTGGCTGTTTTTGGCTGTTTTTTATAGTTTCTTTGTTCCTTTCTTCTCTTGCTCTCTTGTGGTTTGGTAAATTTCTTTAGTATTATGTTTAGATTCCTTTCTCATTATCTTTTGTGTATCTACTGTAGGTTTTTGCTTTGTGGTTACCATGATGTTTACATATAACTGTTTATATACATAGCAGTCTATTTTAAGTTTGTAGCAACTTAAATTTGAAGACATTCTAAAATCTCTACGTTTTTAGCCTCCCACACATTTTATGTCTTTGATGTCATATTTTACTTTTTTTAAAACTTTGTGTATCCCTTAACTAATTATTGTGTGGTTACAGTTAATTTTACTACTTTTGTCTTTTAACCTTCACACTAGCTTTAAAAGCGGTTAATCCCCTACCCATATATACATATATTTACCTTTACCAGTGAGATTTTTACTTTCATATGTTTTCTTGTTATCAGTGCCTTTTCTTTTGAGCGTAAAGAAGACCCTTTAACATTTCATGTAAGGCTGATATAGTAGTGATTAACTTTTTATCTCTTAGTTGCCTAGAAAACTTTCTATCTCCATTTCTGAATCATAACCTTGCCATGTAGAGTATTCTTGGTTGGCAGGTCTTTCCTTTCAGCACCTTGAATATATCATGCTACTCCCTTCTAGCCTTCAGATTTTCTGATAAGAAATCTGCACATAGCCTTATGGGGGTTCCCTTATATATAACATGTTCTTTTTCTCTTGCTGCTTTTAAGATTCTCTCTTTAACATGTGACATTTTAATCATAATTTGTCTTGTTGTGGATCTCTTTGGGTTCATCTTATTTGAGAATCTTTGCTTCTCAGACCTACATGTCTGTTTTCTTTCCAGGTTAAGGAAGTTTTCAGTCATTCAAGTTAGTTTTCTGCCCCTTTTTTCTCTCTTTTCTCATTCTCAAATTCCTGTAATGCAAATGTTATTCCGCTTGATGTTGTACATTAGGTCTCTTAAACTATCTTTACTTTTTTTCATTCTTTTTTCTTTTTGTTGCTGTCTTTGGGTGAGTTCCATGCCCTATCTAACAGGCTACTGATTCATTTATACTTCAACCAGTCTGCTGTTTAACCCTTTTAGTGTATTTTTCATTGCAGTAACTGCATCTCTTTGTTACTTTCCTGTATTTTCCATCTCATTGTTGAAGTTCTTAACTGCGTTTGTCCTGAATTTGGTAAGCATCTTCAGGGCCATTACTTTGAACTCTTTATCAGGCAGGTTACTCCATTTCATTAATTTTTTTTTTTTTTTCTGAGGTCTTTGCCTTGTTGTTTCATTTGTAACATATTCCTCTGGTTGTTTTTTTTTTTTTTTCTTTCCCCCTTCATTTTGCTTGACTCTCTGTTTGTTTCTATGTATTAGATGAAATAGCTGCCTCTCCCATTCTTAAAGGTGTATTCTTTTGTAGAACATGAACCTTATTGTTCCACCCTTAAACCTTTGTGATTATCTAAGTAGCTTCATTTTTTCTTGATAGGTCCCAGTTGTTGAGGGTATGGCAGGATCTGTTCGTGTTCCAAAGGGAATGATCTTAGTCAGCAACTACATTCAGGCTGAGTGGAAGCCAGATCATAGGCAGCAGCTTCTAAAGTATACAAATATATATACATAGTCCCATGGGACCACAATCATAGACCCTACTGACCTCCAGACCAGGAGATCTGGATGTGTCCCCTGGGCAACAGTTGCAAGAACTGGGGCTTCAGACAAATGTATAAACTACTGTCTGGGAGGTAACAGCAAGCTGTGGCAAGGCCAAGGGAGGATGTACACATGATGTCTCCCTGCCTGTGTTCCCTGTAAACACCTCTGTAACCTCTGGACGTGTACTAAATCTGAAGCCTGTCCTTCAGTTGAAGCTCCAGGGCAATTAAATGGGCTTCTTTCATGTGCAGACTAGGGGTGTATTTCGGTCTGCTGTCTGTGTAGTGCCTTGGGTATGATACTGTGCCCAGAACTGTCTTTCTTATTATTATGGTCCTGTGGGGCCCAGGAGCACAAGCCCCTCTGGTCACCAGAACCAGGCAATCAAGAGGAATCTTCTGTATAGATTGTACTTTAGCTGTGGAAGGCTGTGGAAGAGTGTTGGGTACACCTGTAGCCTTAGTGAGCCCTGAGATGAGCTCTGAGGCAGGGCATACCCTACCTAGCAAGATTATGTCTGGGCATGCCCATCTGAGCTAGCGAGGTAGAGGTGGAGGGCAAAAAATGACACTTTCTAGTTGCCTCTGTCCCTGAGGAAAATCCCAGCTAATCCCTGCCCCTCCAGCAGATGCTTTAAGATTAGCAGCTGAATGACATTCACATATAATCTAGTCATCTTCAAACTGCTGCCTGCTGCCTTTGGGTTCCTGGGACAAGTGAGTCTGCACATGAGTTCCTCAAAAGTAAAATCTCAGATCCCCACAACTCCCTGGATACCCTAGATGTAAGCCCCATTGGTTTCCAATGCCAGATATTTTTGGAAATGTCTCCTCTCTCTGGTGCAGGTCCTCAGAGTTGGGGTGCCCAATGTGGGGCACAAACTCCTCACTTCTCAGGGAGCGACTCTGGTCCATGAGATCCCTCCCTCTATATAGTATGTTGTCATTCAGGTGGTAGGGTTTTTGGCAAGACCTTGTCTCTGCCTCTCCTACCCATCCCTTTTATCCCTTGTGAAGAATGCTGTTCAGCTAGTTTTCAGTTCTTTTTCATCAGGAATTATTCCGTATGTTGTTGTAGTTTTGGTGTATCTATGGAGGAGGTGAGTTCAGGGTCTTCCTGTGCCAACATCTTGGACCTCCCCCTTGCTGTGGCAGTTTTGGAGGACGTGTTTTCTACATGGGGTGGCTGCAAAATGGAGTAGGATTGCCTAAGACACATTGGATTTTGTAAGAGTGAGATACAGTCTTTGTTTAAGTCACTGGGATTTCTGAGTTGATTTGTTCCTGAAGCTTAGCCTCGTTGAACATTGACTAATAACTGTCTCCAAAAAAATATACATTTCTTGGGGCACCTGGGTGGCTCATTCGGTTAAGAGGCTGCCTTCAACTCAGGTCATGATCCCAGGGTCCTGGGATCAAGCCCCACACCGGGCTCCCTGCTCAGCGGAGAGCCTGCTTCTCCCTCTCCCTCTGCCTGCCGCTCTGCCTACTTGTGCGTGCGCTCTCTCTCTCTGTCAAATAAATAAATAAAATCTTTAAAATATATATATATGTATATATATATACACATTTCTCAAAATTGTTGAGATAAATTATCATGTATGGCTCACTGTAACACACCTGGTTTCTCCCTATGTCCCTAAAAGAACTCAAATTTATTCTCAAATTTTTAATGTAATTTTAATGTTTTATTATAAAAATGTTTATTTTTAGAAAAGTTAGAAACTAAAGTATAAAGATAATAAAAATTACCCATAATTCTACTACAAAGATAACTTGTTGAGGGGCACCAGGCTGGCTCAGCCAGAAGAGCATGTAACTCTTGATCTCGGGGTTGTGAGTTCAAACCCCATGTGAGTGTGGAGATTACTTAAAAATAAAATCTTAAAACAAAACAAAGATAACTTGCTGATACCCCCAGTTGTTGGACATTTATGTGGCCAGTGTGGTTTCCTGTATTTGTCATTACAACTAGTGATATGAAGAACATTCTTGTATCAAAACCACTATTCAAACAGAAAAGAGGATGATGAATTTCCTCTATAAAACACTGTGTGTTGCTTACAGACTTTCTCCACCATCTCTAGCTTCTTCAGTGGCAGTATTTTTTTTTTTTTAATTCTGTCACATGCTGTTTAGGAGATACAACTGTCAAAGGGCCCTACTCACTGTCTACTGTGATTCTGTTGTAGTGAAAGAGTTAATCTTCTTAGTCTACTTCTTTTCATCCTTTAGTCTTAGATAAAACACTACCTTGAAAAAAATATTTTCATATCTGAACACTAAGCTCTTTTCTTATGCTCTCATCCAAAACATTACAGACTTTTTGACTATGCATTATCTCCTATGGCCAAGTCTCTTCGAACATGCAGTGGAAAGACTGTCTACACATGGGAAGATACTAGAGCAAAAGCCAAGACATTTCACATGAAAGGGTGAAACGAAAATATTCATCATAATGAGCTTCTTTTACTGGTCTTGTAACAAATGATAGGCAGTCCACTTATCCTATCAATGAAAAATGAACTTTTTCTACTTTGATACTAATGATATTTATTATCCAATATGGTAAATTTGTATTTAAAAGACTTGTTTTCTTAAATTATCCTTTTTGGTTTTTTTTAATATTTGAAAATTATTTATTGGGTTTGAGTAAAAATTAGCATTTACAAAGAGTGAAATCACAATGACTTCAGAATCTTTATGTACAGAATTGCAACTTGAACACCATATTTCCTAGTAGATTTAAAAAATTTTATTGACATTTAGCCCTTTCACAAAAAGAGAAGTTTGGGATGTGTTTATTGTTGAATCATACATGCCTTTGTTCAAGGAGCATTGAAGAGCTAGACTTGAGAGGTCCCCTAGTATGGGGCCTACTTAAACACAATTGCAGTGAAAGCCCTGTGCTCTGCTTTTGTCTTCAGCCTTACTCACTCAATTTCTCTCCCTTTTATATAACCCAGCACCATTCTATTCTAGCCAAGTTTATCTCTGCACCACTCAGGCAAGCCCCATGCTGCTCTTTGTAAATGTCACTCTTAGAAGGATAGTCTCAGGGTGTTTTCTGAAAGAATTATTTTTTAAAGGGTTCACTGACTGAATTCACTCTGGAGGATAGTTTGGGTTGGGGGCTTTTTTTAACCTTCCAGGAGAGTGTCTGGAGACAGAGCAGATAGCCCATTATTGACTCAGAAAACTCTCTGGACTTGTTAGGTGGATAAACAGAGTAAAAGAATAGGTCTGAGTTAGATTCTCCTGCAGTGTCTGATGCAGCAGCCCGGTTTCTTAGTGACCTTATCTGTCACCGATTTTAATATCTGTACTGGAAAATTATTCAGTGTTACCCATTCAGACTAGTGAATTAAACATCTGTAATATAACTTATCGTTGTAATATCAAAGCTGTGAAGATGCATATTTTGCGACAGTTTGGTCAGATTTAGACTCTTTAGTCAGAAATGATAATACAGATGACCTTTGAGGGCTTCTTAATTTACAAAAATGTATATGAGAGGATTTTGTACTTATTTGTGTGTTGTGCTAAAGGTTTTTCTTGGAAGTTCATAAATCATTCTAAATGACTGCTCCTAAGATTTAAATCATTTTTAAAATGTTACACAAAAACAAATGTCACTTAACATCTAGAATGTTTTAGAGTTAAAACAAATTTATCCATAATAAAGTCACAAAAATTTTGTACACTAGAGAGGAAGGTTGACTTCTGCATTTGGGGTCCTCAATTACCTAAATACTAATTTGAGGGAAAGGGGACAGAAGCCAAGAATAAAATCTACCAGGTTATTCTAGGGTAGGAAAAGGAGTCTTTGGTATGTGTAGTGATATTGCTTAATAATATCTGTTTTGTATAGCATAAATCAATACAGAGAGATAATTCACTTATCTCTATTATGAATTAATTTTAATTCAAATACTTGTTCACTAATATCTCAATAGATTTTAACTTTTTGTATTTTTTCTAATCATAAATTATTCTTCATTTAGAAACTTATTAAATGTAAAGCTGCATGAAAAAAAGTAAAGATCACCCATATCCCATTACTCAGAGATAACTATTATAGTATAGTCATGCATTTTGGTCAGTACTACTTTTATCTAAGTGGAAAAATTGAAATTCTACTTTAGATAGTGTTTTTATCTTTTTTAAATTTCATTTACCTATATCATTAAGTATTCACCAGTGTTCGTTGCATAGTAGTTCACTATGTGGATGTACTATAGTACCAAAATTAATTTAGTTCTTCCTGAACCTTTAGTTGCTTTTTCTTTTCTCTTCTCTTCTCCTTTCTTTCTTTCTTTTTCTAGTGTTTGAGGCTATCTTAAACCATTCCACAGTGAAGTACTTTGTATGTGATTACTTATATATATCTCTAATTGTTTCTGTAAAGTGCATCACTCTGAGTGAGTTAAAGAAGATGAACTCATTTATGTTTAAAAATGTGAATATTTTAAAACTAACGTAGTAGTCTTAAATAACTTTTATATACTTATTTTAAGAATAAACTGTTTATTGTAAGAGCCCAAAACTGGAAACAACTGAAATGTTCACCAACAAGAGCATATTGCCATTCAAAAAAGTATATACTGTATGATTTCATTTATATGAAACCCTAGGAAAGACAATTCTAATTAATAGTAATGGAAAGCAGTGGTGGGAATTGATTGACTGTAGAAAATTTATAAAATACAGATAAGCAAAGAGAAGGGAATTATTCTTACCATTTAGAGATTTGTATAGCACACTTTTTTTAGATACATAGGTACATGAACAAATTCAGTTTAGTGAGGTTTATTTATTGCCTTAACAGGCAAGATTTCATAAGTAACTCTGCCACTTTTGCTATTCTCAAGATTATTTTAAGCTGTCACTCTTTTATGATCTTTTTAATTTTTTTAAAAATATTGTGCACTGCTCTGTCACTTAACTATAAGAAGAAACCTCCACATGATGATGAGGTATATGTTAAGTAAGTCTGTCTCCTATTAAGTGTTTCTGCAGCTTTGATCTCCATTTATTATAGGAAGCAGTAGAGATTCCTAAAATTGTTATTATTTTCCCTATAATTAGCCTACATTATAAAATTACTAATATGCATTTAAATTAAACAATAGCCTCTTTTCTTCTGTCCTTCAGCTGAGGAATTTTCCATGCTTCATTATGTTCCATTGTTTACCTTACAGTAGGGCCCCCAACATCCACACCACTGATGTGTTATTGGGGGGGTACTGCTGTGCGTTGTGGTATGGTTAGCAGCATCCTGGCCTCAACCTCCTAGGTGCCAGTAACATCTCAGCATGAGTTGTGACAAACAAAAACATCTCCAGACATTCCCAAATGTCCTTCAGGAGGCAAATTCACTCCTAGTTGAGAGCCCTGACTTAAAGATAAGGCAGCACTTTATTGTATTATTAATATTCCTTAATTATATGCATCTCCCTCTCAGTCACCTATTATCCTTCTGATTATTAGGCTCTGGCCTTTGTGTTCTGCTGTGATTTCAGATTAATGAGATAAAACTTTGAGAGGCCTTGGCTGTGTATGTCCATATACACCCCAGTTACTTCTGAACGTCAACTAAATAAAGGCACCCTTTGGAATGCCACTGTCTTGGACCATGAGAAATGGAGAGACACTACAGATCTGATCAGAGTTCTTACAACTTTACAGCTGGTGTTTAACTACACATGACTGTCTGCTAGATTTTATTAAAAACAAATTAAGCAGACTTAATTTTACTTCTACATATAAGCAGGTGTTTAACAAGGTTAAAAGTAAAGGACTCCGGGGGAATTTTCAAGTTAGTGGAACTCATTGGTGCTTTTCCAATCAGCTGGGAAAGAATGCTTGGAAAATGAGAGGCATTTGAGAAGAAGGAGAGAATTTTTTAACAGCGGAAATAGCTATCCTTATTGTCATTTTGGGTTAGATAAAGGTTATTTTCCAAATGGGAGGCTGGTGAGTATACCTTAAAACAGTTATTAACTCATGTTCAACAGTTACTGTCCTAAAGAAATAATCTGGGAAAGAAACAATAAGAGAACAGAGTTGTCCTCATGGAGCTTACAGTATTGGGGAAAATTATACATAAACACTTTTACAGTTGGATAACTTTACTATCAGTGAGAAATAGTTACTTTATCCATCAACAGTGTTTCATCAGTTGCCAAATGGGTCGTGCAGACAGTAACAGCAGGAATTTAGACAACAGAATTCTGTAGACTGGAGAGTTTAGAAATGTGGGATTAGAAAAGCTCGTATCTGAGCTTAGAAAGGAAATAGGCAGAGGAGGTAAAGAGGAGAATCTCTGTGGAGGAGGGTGGCATGTGTTAAGAGGCCGATATAAGAGAGCTCAAGGCATATTTGGTGTGTAGAACTAGAAAAAAAAAAAGCCGGAAGGAGAGGCTGAAGCCAGATCCTTGAGGACTTGTCTACCAGGCTAAGGAATTTTGATTAAATAATGGAAGCTAATGTTTCCTACACTGGTTCTGTGAAGCAGTAATCCCAACAGATGCCTTTTGAATAAAGTGTTCTATGGTTAAATAAACTTGGAAAGTGTTGCATGCTAAGTGTGTATGCCGTCCTGATGACTTAAAATGCATATTGGTATTTAAAGGCTATGATTAGCTTCATTTAAGCCAGCATTTACAAATGCATTTGATCACAAGGTACATATGGAGGAGGGTTATGAGGAATAAGAACATAAAGTACCTATCAACAGTGGAACAACTTAGAATTTGCAATTTTATAATAGGGAGGCTTTAACCATGTTTTAGAAACAGGAGGTGGTATTATCAAAGAGATATTTTAGTCAGTATCAGCTTGAATAAAATATTCAGAAGATAGGACCCTTACAACGGAGAAAGCTTCTGTTCCAGCTTTTCATTGATTTGGTTTTTCATTCTTTCATCCCTCTACAAATACTTATTAAGCAAATACTATCTGTTGTGTGCTAAGCAAGGTGAATAAAGTGGTGAAGAAAGGAGAAATGGTCTTTGCCATCATGGAGTTTAGAATCTAAAGGAAGAAGACAAATGTAGATTTAAATTTTTACAGATACTGTTTAAAGTAAAGAAAGCAAAGAAAGACTACCCTTCTACTTTTTTGTTGAACAATGATGCTGAAAGAGACCATTTCACTTCCTCTTAAATATGTCACTAAACCTTGTTAAAATAATTTAATTTTGCTGGTCTTAAGGTTTAAGTGTAGCTTTATTTAATCTTGGACCAGCTTAGCATTTTGAAAATAACATTTTAAAATACCAATTTGGAGAAAAGAAAGGAAGTATAAGGAGAAGAGAGAAAGAAGAGTTTTTATTTGTAATGTTTTTACTTTTGTTTGACATATATGCAAAAAAAGTGCACATATCATGAATGTACAACTTGCTTAATTTTCACAAACTGAACACACCTATGAAACCAAAGCAAAACAGAATGTTATCAGCCCCCCAAAACACCCCTCATTTTCCTTCCAGTTATGACCTTCCCTGCCCATCAGAGTAACCACTATCCCTACTTCTTTCATCAAAGACTATATTTGCCTCTGTGTGTGTGTGTGTGTTGTGTATAAATGCAGTCATCCATTATATAGAGTTTTAAAGGAAGACAAGAAGGCATATTTGGTTCTAAATACAGATCTTTCTGTAATTCAGTGGTTCTCAAAATTGGTCACACATTGGTAGCACCTAGGAGCTTTTAAAAGTTGCTCACCTCTAAATCTTACCTTAAAAGGATACTTAACATAGTCGGTATGAGGTGAGGCCTGAGCGACAGCCTTTTAAAAGCTCTCCAGATGAAGAGCCAAGATGTCCATCGACAGATGAATGGATAAAGATGTGGTATTTATATACAATGGAATATTATGCAGCCATCAGAAGGAATGAAATCTTGCCATTTGCAATGACGTGGATGGAACTGAAGGGTATTATGCTGAGCGAAATAAGTCAATCAGAGAAAGACATGTATCATATGACCTCACTGATATGAGGAATTCTTAATCTCAGGAAACAAACAGGGTTGCTGGAGTGGGGGGTGGGGTGGGAGGGATGGGGTGGCTGGGTGATAGACATTGGGGAGGGTATGTGCTATGGTGAGCACTGTGAACTGTGTAAGACTGTTGAATCACAGACCTGTACCTCTGAAACAAATCATACATTACATGTAAAAAAAGAAGAAGATAGTAGGAAGGGAAAAATGAAGGGGGGGACATCGGAGGGGGAGATGAACCATGAGAGACCATGAACTCTGAGAAACAAACTGAGGGTTCTAGAGGGGAGGGGGTTGGGGGGATAGGTTAGCCTGGTGATGGGTATTAAAGAGGGCACGTATTGAATGGAGCACTGGGTGTTATACGCAAACAATGAATCATGGAACACTACATCAAAAACTAATGATGTAAAGCATGGTGATTAACATAACATAATAAAATAAAATTTAAAAAATAAAATAAAAGCTCTCCAGATGATTCTTCTGCACACCTAAAGTTGAGACTCCCTACCGTAATGTGTTGAAAGTCAATCAATAGATGTTTACATAATATTGGAGCTAGCTTTATGCCCAACTGTCTAATATTTGTAAACCTGGGCTTTCTGTATCTAGATTTTAGGTTGTGATTGGCAGAAAAAGTAGATGTTACATGTGACTAATAACCCTCCCACGATCTGTCACCTGGGCAGCAAACCATTTTTTTAATTCAGTACTCTATGGGAGGTAAATACAGTTGCCTTGTTTTGGAGCAGCCCCTGCTTATAAGACACTGGAATGTTATCACCTACTGGATTGTGGAACTGTCGGATTTGTGTCAAAAGGCTTCACCTGCTGGGCACTGAGACCAAAGAGCAGTGAATCATTTGTTTGAGAGCTTTAGGAACCCCTTAAGCCTATAGGGGTTGTGAATGGCCCTGGGGACTGGGTACGGTTTTCTTCTCAGGGCCTAAGGAAGCCTTCAGGGTAACTAAGGTATTTCAGACTTGGAAGGATACAGAGTTGAGTTCTTAGGAATCTAGAAAAGTGGGAAATGTAGAAGCATCTGAATTCTATGAAATGATTTTCATTGAGTTTAAAGATTGACTTAATAGCAAGCTGATAAAAGTAGATATATTTCATTTATTTTTTATCTTTTCTCAGAAGTTTTCTGATATTAATAAAATTTTGAAAGAATTTTATTTTGCATATGATAAATTGCAATTTTAAGAGTCTTGAAGAGGTTCATTAGGATTCAGTGAAAGGACAATTTACCTTCTCTGAAATACAGTGGAATCTGGGGTTCCATACTCAGAGGCTCCAGTTCATTTTGCAAAGTCTCCTAAAGAATGAGGTTTGAGGATCAAAAGGAAGCACAGTGAGCAAGAGGAAAAGCTCAAAGAGGTAGACAAGGGTGTTATAGAGGGCCTTGGTAGTAGGAGTTTGGATTTTATTCTAAATTCAGTGGGAAGCCTTTTGAGTCCAACAGGTTGATTACCTTCACTTTATTTTATTTTAGCATATAATTAAATAGATTTTTAAAAAGCAGAATGAATCCATTTTTCTCGGAAGATAAGACATTTGTGAATTTTATTTCAGCTTCATGTTAACCTCAGGAGGATTAGTACCATAATCTCAAAGGAAGATGAGAGAGATGTATGTTTAGATTCTTGCCCTTTAACCTATTAATGATTGAACTTGTGGTCTGTGGTAATCATTAATTGAATTTGGTTTGCTGAGAGCTGCAGATTTCTTTAAAAACCTGTATTTTATAAAATTACATTATCTATGTAGTGCAGGTAAATATGGAAGGACACACCGGTGTGAGACCTTCATTGGATTTTAGAATGATATTTGCTTTTAATTTGATGGCCTACTTTGACTTTTTCAAAACACCTGGGGATCACTCCATGCCTTTTGGCAGAAAAAAGGAAGAAATGAAAGCATAGATTGGATTCCTATCACTTTCAAATCCTTAAAGACAGTCAGACAGGACCCTTATTAAGTTACTGTAGAATGCGACACATAGAACCTTCACACACTGATTTATTTAAGATGATCAATCTTAACTAAATAATCAAGTTTTTATTTATTTGTTTGGAATTAAAGCATAAATGCTGGTGGATTTCCTCTGGATGTTTTCTTTGCTGACACATAGAACTGGTTGGGTTTATACTGGGGCAGATGCATGCATTTAAATCTTGGAGAGGTATATACAGTGTGAAGTGACTGATAGATGAACAGCGCTTACAACTGGAAAGTTATTACACATGGCAGCTTATTGGCATATAAATTAAACTGCTGCAAGGTAGAAGAATAGAAGAATAAATTAGGTTGCTATGTGAGATCAAATTAATTCAGGAATCATTTGGACATTTTATTCCTCTGAAAATAGTTTGCTTGGAGGTCTCAAGCTGTGTTTGGCATCAGGCCATATTCACACTGATGAAAAACATGCTTTAAGACTTGCAGTTATACAGCACACAGTGCTTCCAGTCTGTCATGCACATAAATAGATGGATGCTTTATGGATATAATTCCTAGTAGGAGGTGGAAGCCAGAAAGGGCAGAGGAAAGAGTGGCACACAGACCTGCTTTGGGCAGACCGGACAGGAGAAGTCGCACAGGCTGGGGCTCAGCACAGGGACAGTCAGGGCTACTTGGGGAGGAGAGAAGGATGATTAGCATCCGTGTAGGGAGTTCTCACAGGGAAACTGCACTGTGTATCCCCACTATAAGGGCACAGCGCCCTTCTTCTCGCTCATCTCCTGGGTCTTACCCTCAGTGCCACTTCTTCAGAAGGGTCTTTCCTTAACCATCTTACCAGAACTTCTCTTTCTGTTATTTCCTATCACTGAACCTAGCTTTCTCCCCCTTCATAATTTCAAATTATGTATTTATTTCTGTGTTTATGTATTTATCGTCTCTCTCTCTCTCTTACTAAATTACTCACAATTTGCACTAAGGTAGCATCCTGTTTTCTTTGTCAGTGTGTTCCCAGCAATTAATTCAGCACTTAACTCTCCCTGACAGATAGTAGGCAGGTAGGAAATATTTGTTGAAGGAACATGGAGAACCTGGAGGGAAACAATCTGAAAACTGCTATGGATTGGGTTGTGTCCCTTGTACAACAGCCTAGAGAATGTAGCTCTGGCTCAGAGGGATGTAAAAATTCCACACTCAACTAAGCCTGAAAAGATTAGACTTGAACCTGCAAATCAAACTGGTGAGGGTACCTGACAGTACCTCATAACTACTCCTAAAATCCTGTGAAATAGGCTGGGGAAAATCACAGTTCTCATTTTAGTATTGAAAACAGTACCAAATGTAAAAAGAAGCTGCCCAGCTTGGATGCTAATAAATAGCAGAGTCAGGATTTGAACTCTAAGACCAGGCCCTGTGTTCCCTTCCATTTCATCTTCTGATGCTGTTCCCCCTATACTTGGCACTCCCAGCAGCTGCAAAGTCTTGTCTTTCCCCCAACCAATACCGGGGACTTGTCCCTTGGTTCTATAAAGCTTCAGCCTCCAAAGCCAGTCTGCTAACTCTCCCCCTCCACGCGCTGCTGCATCAGGCACCTTTTGCCTGGGAAGATGACCAGCTCTGATTACTGCTTCTTGCAGTGAAACAGTTGAGCCCAGGGCTAGCCCCAAAGAAGGAATGCCTGAATCTAAGACTATTTTAAGCTTCCCCTAAGACAGAGATAGGCTTCTATCATCTCAGAACAGTCATGATTTTCAAAGCTAACTGCAGAGCAGATTAAAGTAGATATAGCTAGGGTATTTCCACAATAAACTATCCTCCCCAGGAGCCTTGGCAGGGGAGAACACTACCACGTACTGAGCACCTACCGTGTGTCAGGCACTTGACACAGATTATTGTATATAGGTGACCCAAGGTTAAGTGTGGCATCTAACCAAAGCTCTTAGTGATGCTCTGATTTAGAACCACATTTATAGCATTGCCCTGGTACCAGCACAGTGACTGAGGGTCAAGGTGGAACCACCTTATAGTCTGGTACTCTTCTAAACACTGAAAATAAGCTGGCTTGTTTTCTCTGCCTCTGCTGGACAATGATGCCCTATTCCAATATTGGGGGACTATCCTCAAAAACGTGTGATATGCAGATTAGGAGGGCCAGAGGAGGTAACACCCAAGCACATGGCCTACAGGCTGTGCCACGTCTGTTGCCAAGGAAATGGACTATTATTAAATCTCAAGCAAGGAAAGATTCGGAATTACATTTATATCTTTTTGTAGACACTTTTGCCTCCATGTGCCCCTTCATATGTTAAAGGTGTTGTGGTATTTAGAACATTTCTTCCTGTAACATTCTTATATTTAAAACATTCCTTCCTATAAACACTGGTATGGCAAAAATAATAAACACAGGTAGTAAGGTTGCTGATACCTTTGTATTGTTTATTATTATGTATTTATTATTATTTTTACCTAACCCATAGAAATACTCAAAATTTCTAAAGAAAATTCCCAAGCCACCTTTCCTCTATTTTAGCTGCAGATAGTGCTTTCGATAGGGCAAAGCTTCTCTTCCTTGATAAAACGTTTCAGGGACAGGAATTTTAAAATACTTGATCTGAAATCATGAGTGTAACTTCACAGTTTCAGAAAAATCTAGGATTCTTTATGATATCAAAATTTAATTCAGTCCTGTTTTAACATTCATTAAAAAAACCCAACCTTTACCATAAATATATCAGATACCCTTGGACATGTGGTTCTTTGTCCTTGTAACAGGTTCTACATTATTGAGAGTGAAGAAAACTGGAAGTGAGGTCAGTGCCCTGGCGATTAGCACAGGCAAAGGAATTTAGCTCTCTTACTAAAGCAAAATCTCCAATATATAGTATTAGGAGGAGACTTCATGGCTCTTCCCATTCCTTCCCAGTTCCTCAGAGCTCACCCAGACTCTGTACAAATAGACATGCTTTGATCTCTGCCTGGAATTATTGTCTAATGCTTATCACTTGACTGAAGACTGACTTCCTGTCATGCCTTAAATGTCACCTCTCCAGAGAGGCCTCTGGCCTCCTTTACCCATGGTAACCTCCCTCACTGTTGTTTTCTCTCTTTGCATGCTGTTTGTTTTTTCAGTAACGTTTATAGTAATTTATAATTAATACTGTTTTTTTTATTTATGGGTCTCTCCTTTTTTTGATTTGAACTCCATGAGTTCAGGGACTGCATTTTTTGTTTACTAATATATTTTCCTTCGCTTAGCACAATGCCTGTCACATAAACTCAAATATTTGTTGAATAAATGAGTGAATGAATGACAAAATAAAGAAACTAGAGTGACAGGGTGGCCAACTGAGTATTTCTGCCTTTTTCTAGACATGTTGAGTTCCCAACTTAACTTGCTTTGGTTTTCATTAACTCTGAGAAATGTATTGCTTTAGTCTTGTGGCCCAGGAACAGACCTCAGGCTCAACCTTGCCTGGTTCCTTACTTCCTGACCCCTGCCAGCTTCTACATGATGAACATCACTGTAACAGTCCATTCTATGGACAATACCTTTAAACCCTTATCACCTTCAGAGTTAAGACCAACAAAGGCAGAATTTAACCCTGTGGCAGCCTAGAGCATTCCTATTCCTACTGAGTTCTGCTTTGTGTGGGACAGGTCTTCTATCCAGAGCGATTAATATTATTGAGGACCTAGCTCTTTACATGACATATAAACTCCTACATGGAGGAATGTGGCCTTTCTCTACTGATTCAACCTTTTTATCATGGCTGGATACTCTGACTCTAAATTCATATAATAAGGTTTTATCTCTTAATAGAAATTTTTATTCTGTTGCATATTATAATGTGCACTGGATTAGAAACATGAATGTTAGTTCAGGATAAACCATTACCTATGTGCCTTACATGCAATTAAATGTAGAATTGAGAGCATTAGCTCTAAAATAATACTACCTGGAATCAATCCCACCTCTACCATTGACTACCTGTACAATCTTAGGAAAATGATTTCATCTTTATATTCCTCAGTTTCCTCATCTGTGAAATGTGAATAATAACAGTACCTGCCTTGGGGCGCCTGGGTGGCTCAGTCAGTTAAGCATTAGACTCTTGATGTCTGCTTAGGTCACGATCTCAGGGTCATGAGATCAAGCCCTGCATCAGGCTCCACACTCAGCGTGGAGTCTGCCTGGGATTCTCTCTCTCCCTTTCCCCTCACTTGCACCTGATAGATAGATAGATAGATAGATAGATAGATAGATAGATAGATAGAT